>NC_134695.1:84236750-84415440 GCF_050947455.1 Rhinoderma darwinii
AACCACACATGGCCGCTCATTTAGTGTAAATCGGGCTTATGATGCCCTGCACTACAGGTGTCTGTCCTGGTCCTGCTGCCCTTGACACAATGTTGCATATTTATTGTTTGAGCTGTAATACAGTTCTGTGTCTTTAAGAGATGCTTTTACACAGCCTCTCAGTATCTACTTTTTTCCTAAGTTTTTGTAGCAATTCTCCTGGTGACTTTTTATTTTACTCAGACCTTTTACTGAGCGGCTTTTAGGACATTTGCATCAGCAAAAAAAAAGAATAAATCCATTCTGGTTGAGGATCTGAGCGGAGCGAGAGGGGAAAAAAATAGATTTAATAGCACTGACATTTACTTGCAATAAATACTCTTCGTCTTTGCTCCTCTGACCTTCAGTTACAAAATCGCTGTCTATTTAATCGGATCACTTAAAAAAAACAAAAACAGGAAAATGTGGACATGGTAATGTCCAAAGGTAATTTCATAGCAGGGATCAAACTGTAATATTGTATCATGAGAGAGAGGAGCAATCATAACATAGATGACTCATAAAGGGAGGGGGAACCTGGCAAAATGTAGTCTGCTTTATACCCAGAGAGTGCAGCGTGTAGTAAACCACACTCCTTGCAGTTCCTGGTATTCACTAAAAAGCTGCCCAGATAATGAGATGACTCTGCTGACCCTGCCCTCTAATGTTAATAAGATGACTCTTCTGACCCCGCCCTCCAATGCTGATGACTCTGCTGGACCCGCTCTAGAATGCCAAAATTGGACAGCTCTGTTTTCTCACCGCATTGGTGTCCAGTGTTCAAATCCGACAATGGCAACATCTACATTGAGTTGGTTATACCCGTGTTTATGTGGATTTCCTCCAGGGTCTCCAGTTTCCTCCCACACTTCAATAACATACTGATGGATCAATTTTCTAGAAAGCCAATTGTGTCTGAGATAGGAAAATTAGATTGTGAATCCCATTAGGGACAGGGACTAATGTAAAGGGTGACAATCTCTGTTCAGCGCTACGGAATATGCTGGCACTATATAAACTCAAAGGAATTATAATATGATGAATCTGCTGTTTATGATGACCGCACCTCTGAGATTACACTACTGAACACACCCTCTAATGTTAATGAGACTCTGCTGATCCTGCTCTCTGAGATGTCTCTGATGACCCTGTCGCAGTCTACACAGTTAAGATGAAAAGTGCGCTGCAGAGAACAGTAAATGTCAGATTATTATGGTGTTTCAGTATAGTCACACTAAAAAAAATGTGTATATAAATGATGTCACTATAAGTATCTTCTTCTCCCCACGTCCCTTCATACAGGGAGTCTATTATTCACAATCATAGTGATAACTCGCACCGGACTGAGGAATCTTGAGCCCTGTCTCATTATTCTAAATCTTTCTGAGAGATTGTTTTCCTGTCCTTCTGAGACTGACGAGGAGATTTGTGTTTTGTCTGCACTTCATGAGATGATAAGTATGAGGACTTGCGCTCACATCTACTGCATCGCCTCCCAGAGGGGTTATGAGGATTATTTCATTTAACCATCAATCAAATACATGGAAATTACACTGTGGCAGTCGGACAGGATGTTGGGCTTATTGAATCGTAACTCCACCATGAATGCGTAATTCACCTGCACAGTTGTTTTAAGTTGCGTTCAGGTTTTTATGACCTCTGCACTTTTTTTCTTAAAGCGGTCAGAATTGTTTTATCTAGTACTGTCCAATACCACTTTAATAAAAGAAGAGGGGTAGTCACCGCACCACTCCTCTAACTGGAATGTCTCACCACCCTATTAGGGCTATAAACATCATAGAGGGGGTCTGTTGCTCGGGAACCCCCCTCTATGAGCCAGAAGGGACAGCTCGAAACTCAGGGTTGTTCCTGTTCTTGGTTTTTAGAGAAAAAACGGCACTTGGGCTCATCACCCAACCATTAATTGGTCCAATTACCATTGTACGCCATTCCTGTGGCATCCAGTTTTGTATGTAGCTGGGGTATGTTGCGGGCCCTTAAGATGTAAGTTACGACTACAAACTTTGCAGCCCATGTTGCTGCACTACCCTGGTTGCTTATATCTGTAACATGGGCAGAGTTAATGTATTTGTATTGCTTACATTGGGATGATTTCTGTCAGTTGCTGGATTATCAGCTATTCCAGACAGTTGGGTTCCAATTTTGGGCAGCGATATATCGATGACATCTTTTTCTTTAGATGTTGTTCTCTGTACTTAATGGAAAGTTCAGTCCTCTTTAAATCAAGTCCAGCCTTGACACGTATTAGAAGCATTTTCTACAAATCCATGTATCCGTTTTTAAAGGAGAACTCCACCTTTTGACCAAAATACCACTGTATAAATCTACATGCCGTTTAGAGTAACTTTACATTTTTGTCCTTGTAAAACCCTTACATTGAGGTGTCTGACTTCTGCACATAAAAAATTTATGGTTGTAAGATCTCATTATATCCTGAACCATCTGACAGCCAAGGGCAAATGTTAAATGTGATCCTCCAAGAATATTAAAAAGTACATTTATGGAGCACTTAGCTCGACCGCTCGCTGTTGACACAGCTCATCCATTTATATTCAGTTTTTGCTATTTAAAGTTCCATTTACAGTATTGTCATTGCTGGATAATATTGTTCAGGTGATGAGGAGCCCCCACCGTATCTGCAGAATAAAACATTGGGATCTACACAGCTAAAAGCACTTCCTGCGGGGGGTTCAATAAATAAAACTTGTTATATCTCTGTATATATTATTCATGTTTCTTTCTCTATCCCATTACAACGCCATGCACTCCAGTACAGAAACTGGGTAGGACCCAGCCTGGGCTTTCTGGTTTATGAATGGAATGCAAAAAAAGTCAGTAAAGACTGGCAATTACACACAAAGCGCAGTAGGAATGAGGTAGCTGGGAAAGCTAATGTAAATCTGTGTAATGATTAAGATTTATGGCTTTAACCGTCTGTGCAAAGCTGGTTGACAACCCCTAAGGGCACTATAAGGGCATGACCACACGTGGCGTATTTCCTCCGCAACTGTCCGCATCAATGCCGCACAGAATCTGCGTTGCAGATTCTGCTGCGGATCTGCACAAAATGTGCAGAAAATTGATGCGGACTAGCTGCTGCGGACTGCGGGAAAAGTGCTTCCCTTCTCCCTATCAGTGCAGGATAGAGAGAAGGGACAGCACTTTCCCTAGTGAAAGTAAACGAATTTCATACTTACCGGCCGTTGTCTTGGTGACGCGTCCCTCTTTCGGCATCCAGCCCGACCTCCCTGGATGACGCGCCAGTCCATGTGACCGCTGCAGCCTGTGCTTGGCCTGTGATTGGCTGCAGCCGTCACTTAGACTGAAACGTCATCCTGGGGGGCCGGACTGGAGACAGACGCAGGGAGTTCTCGGTAAGTATGAACTTATATGTTTTTTTACAGATACATGTATATTGAGATCGGTAGTCACTGTCCCGGGTGCAGAAACAGTTACTGCCGATCGCTTAACTCTTTCAGCACCCTGGACACTGACTATTTACTGACGTCTCCTAGCAACGCTCCCGTCATTACGGGAGCCCCATTGACTTCCTCAGTCTGGCGGTAGACCTAGAAATACATAGGTCCAGCCAGAATGAAGAAATGTCATGGTAGTAAAACCAATACGCTCCGCAGCACACATAAGATCTGCGGACTTCATTGCGGAATTTTGACTCTCCATTGAAGTCAATGGAGAAATTCCGCCATGAGTCCGCCACTGCTCCGCAACAGACAGAGCATGCTGCGGACACCAAATTCCGCTCCGCAGCCTATGCTCCGCAGCGGAATTTTACGCCTCGTCTAAACGAACACTGCTAAATTAAAGTGTAAGTCAATGGACAAACGGCTCCGCTGCGGATTAACGCTGCGGAGTGTCCGCAGCGGAATTTAAGTGAAATTCCGCCACGTGTGAACCCAGCCTAACAAATGACCATCTGCAATGTATGTTTGTTCCTTTTATTGTGCTGGTGAATTCAACTCTCTGTTATCAGCCTTTTCTTGCTGGGGAGGGGCTGAGTGTAGTATTCTCCAATGGGATGACTGATAGGAAGTCCATAAACCTCCCTGCGCCCCCCAATAGTTTGTCACATATCTCAAGTGCTGAGAATCCATCCATATGCGCGACATCAGCCGCTCCTCTTATAAAGCTCCCGCACTATTATAGACTCAGGACTTTATGGTTAGTGGCCCTTTAACATTACCCCACTCCTGAGCACATAGGATTAGTGTCCGCTCGGAGAAAGTCCGGAATATTTTACAGTTAATCTCCTATTATTATTATTCTGCAGATGTATTTGGAGGAATGTCGGAATAGCTGAGAGCTTAGTGTCAGTAAGTGGCCTAAAGTCCCCTGTTCCCAGGGAGTTTATTACTTTATCCTTGCTGTGTACATAATTCTCCAGTCGGGATTATACCAGAGCGGTTTGGGATTTTCCACATACTTTAAATTCCGGTTTCGGCTGCATTCATTGTTCTAATTACTGAAGAAACGTGATCGTCCCTGTGATGAGTTATTTGTCGTTCCGATGAGATCCCTTCTTTGAGTCATTTGGGTATTTTCCTGGAGTATTTCTGACCAGCATTGTAATAGGAATAAATGAAAGGAACCCCACGTTTAAAGTTGGCCAACATCTATCTGCCCTGACTGATAAACGGTGCCAGATAACTCTCACACCACTTGTCTCTGGGAAACCATAGGATTGGTCAGATAAACATTTATTGCATTCATGGTGGATTCTACCGAAATTCACAGATAGTTAATTTAATGGGCGTCATGTACTGCCAGGGACGTATTACAGAGTCCTTTTCCATCCCATTCCATCATGCTACCTTAAAAACATATTACTAAGTGGTGCTGGCAAAGGGGGTGGGATTGTGACTACCTCTGATGTGTATGAAAGAGGAAACAGCCTGATACAATTTTTTTAAAGGGGTAAACCTGGATTGGGGTATTCTGGGATCAATGATCCCTAAAAATCACTCCAAACCCAATCAATATCCCTTTTCTTAAAAGAAAACACCCCAATTAGGACCCCCTAGAGAGTGGTAGCCAGGCAATTTAATGGCGGACCTATAGATTGTCAATGGTTAGCGGAAAATGAACCAAATGAGCTTTGAGCGATTTGGTTTTTGCACCATCAACAGCTGATCAAGATCGGCACCCCCCCCCCCCCAAATTCTCTAGCAAAACGATTGCGGGGGTGACTTTTTAGAAGTCACTTAAAAAGAACTTCTCCAAACTGGACAACCCCTTTAAGAAGGACGATGTATGAGCAACGACAAAGTAACTTTCCCAAGATGGTGATCGTAGCGGTGGTGGCACGAAGATATCGGACTTCAAGTGTCCGCGGCGACCACCACCATTTTCTGACCGTGAAACTGTAACAAACATATCACACGTATCAATGTCACCTTCAGATTTGTGGGTTTAGCTGCATCGCCATACAACGCGGACCATCTGTCATGTGCTTCATTAATTCTGTGACAGCCTGCCCTCCGATGCCACCGGCACTGGTGAGATTACCGCTGCGTGTCTCCCGTAATATATGTATAAGCTCTGCCCTCGAGTGTCATTGTTTGCAATTTTCCATCTTCCGAATGTTCTCCCGCCACCGCCGGCTCCTTACAGAATCCTGTAGAACATAAAACCCCGAGCTAATTGTGTTCCTTACAAACCCTTGATCTCTGCCTGTGATAAAGACAGAGAGATATTGATCGCCAGAGATAAATCCCCCCCCCCCCAAAAAAAAAATATCTATGGGAAATTTATGGGCTGACCTTTCCACCCGCGACTGTTCGATATATGAAGGAAAGTCTTTTTATAGAGTCAATTAAATTCGGCTCCACCTTCGCTGTCATGAGACTTTAAGGCAGAAATCTAGGGATTCCCATGTGTAAATTTTCAGATCAATTCTCATAAGTAGAACAGTCATGTCCTGCGTTCCGGTGATTTATTGTAATTTAACTGCGGTACAGCGGCAGTCATCTCTCCATGGACGCCTTAAAGCTGAACACCCCTCCCTCTCAGTACAATGACATCACTTTCCTGTCCGTGCCCCTTCCCCACGTGTGGGAAGAAAGTTGTATAGGTATATTCCTAGGAAGCTATACCAAAAAAGAAACCTTGGTGCGGCGCCGTTCCCTACTCGTGGTGCCCGGTAATGAAAATCCAAAAGTAACGTTGAGGTTGTGCAAATAAAGGGTTTTAATTGTGATCATAAAAGCAACGCGTTTTGGACCCGCACCGTAACCCTTTATTTGCACAACCTCAATGTTACTCTTGGATATTCATTACTGGATACCACTCAAAGGATTTTCACGAGTAGGGAACAGCGCCGCACCAAGGTTTCTCTTTTGGTATAGCTTCCTAGGAATATATCTAAACAACTTTCTTTCCGTACTGTAACCGAAAGAAGTTTTGCATCCGGCCGAGCCCGCGGCTTGAAGTTTCCTGGACCTCCTACAGTCCCTAGAATATGTCTACAGGGGTGCCGTGGTCCTAGCACGACATCACCAGGCGGGCACTATCCAATAGTCTCTTATTCTTGACCATTTTGAACGTGGGATAATGCCCCATGTCTGCGACATTGTGTCTTTTTCTCTCTTTAAGTGAACTTTCCCCACGTATAACATTTCTTGTGTTTCTTCCTGCGCCTCCTGTTGTCACGGTCATTGGGAGGGAACCTAAAACAAGTCTGTGTAGCATGGAGAGGCAGTCCCTTGTAGAGCAGATAGAACTTCCTGTGACTACCTGGACTAAAATGATCATTGCCCAGGCAGGTAGTAGTAGTAGTCGTTAGGCAACTTCCAGTAGCACACAGTGTGGAATACAATAGGGAGGATCTGCAAGAAGTAAACGTAGATTTAGCAAAAGCCTGTGCGGTAAAATTCCACATTACCAGAAACGGCTGTGAGATTCTTAAAAGGCTATGTACACCTTTTTTTTTAAATATTTTTATTTATTTTTTTATAAAAATGTGTATCCGTGTAATTAGTACAATTTTCAAATTAGTTTTTATTAAAAGCTATTTTTATTTTTTGAGATACAGCTACTTTATATCCTGTAAACAGAACAGCTGAATCCTGTACACGTCAAGTCTGCGGGACTGATGGGATCAGTGTCAGCGACGAAGGATCCACCTGTCATTGATCAGATCTAAGGCCCCATGCACACGTCCGTATTTTTCATCTGCAATTACGGACCCATTCATTTCTATTTGCTACTGACGACACCATCCGTATTTTTACAGATGGGTGTCCATTACGTGGAAATGATCCGTAAAATATAGAACATGTCCTATTCTTGTCCGGAATTACGGCACGGACTCCCCGTAGAAGTCTATGGGTGCTTTCGTAATTACGGGCTGATACGGATGTGCACCCGTAGCCGTCCATAATTATGGAAGCGTTGCTAGGTGACGCCAGGTTTGCAGATGTTGCACATGATTTGTGGTTTTCTTCTTTTTCCGGATGCATTATGGACCATATTTGCGGATACCGTTCCGTATATGTGGATAAGTTGCGGATGACCACGGATCCGTATTTACGGATGGATGAAAATACGGTCTGTATGCGTCCTAAGTTATGAACTTAGATGCGATTGGTAACCGCTCGATCCTGCGTGTCTGAGACAGGCAGGACCCGCTGACACGACGAATTCAGTATTCAGTGCACGATACAGCTGTATCTCAAAAAGTAAAAATAATTTTTAATAAAAGGTATTTAGAAAGTTGCACTAATCACGCTGATACGGTTTTAGAAAAATAACAACACGTTTTCAAAGGTGCACATAAACATTTACATGGACTGGTGGTCAAGTTAAGGATAGAACAATAACGTTAACCTGACTGCTATTTTGGCCACCGTCTGGAGGTAATATTTTGGAAACATTTGTACAGCAGTATTTGGGCACTGTATGGCACTAATATTTGGTGACTATATGGCAGCAGTATTTGGGCACTGTATGGCAGCAGTATTTGGGCACTGTATGATACTAATATTTGGGCACCGTATGGCAGCAGTATTTGGGCACTGTATGGCAGCAGTATTTGGGCACTATATGGCAGCAGTATTTGGGCACTGTATGGCAGCAGTATTTGGGCACTATATGGCAGCAGTATTTGGGCACTATATGGCAGCAGTATTTGGGCACTGTATGGCAGCAGTATTTGGGCACTATATGGCAGCAGTATTTGGGCACTGTATGGCACCAGTATTTGGGCACTATATGGCAGCAGTATTTGGGCACTGTATGGCAGCAGTATTTGGGCACTGTATGATACTAATATTTGGGCACTGTATGGCACTAATATTTGGGCACCGTATGGCAGCAGTATTAGGGCACTGTATGGCAGCAGTATTTGGGCACTATATGGCAGCAGTATTTGGGCACTGTATGGCAGCAGTATTTGGGCACTGTATGGCAGCAGTATTTGGGCACTATATGGCAGCAGTATTTGGGCACTGTATGGCAGCAGTATTTGGGCACTGTATGGCAGCAGTATTTGGGCACTGTATGGCAGCAGTATTTGGGCACTACATGGCAGCAGTATTTGGGCACTGTATGGCAGCAGTATTTGGGCACTATATGGCAGCAGTATTTGGGCACTATATGGCAGCAGTATTTGGGCACTGTATGGCAGCAGTATTTGGGCACTATATGGCAGCAGTATTTGGGCACTGTATGGCAGCAGTATTTGGGCACTATATGGCAGCAGTATTTGGGCACTGTATGGCAGCAGTATTTGGGCACTGTATGATACTAATATTTGGGCACTGTATGGCACTAATATTTGGGCACCGTATGGCAGCAGTATTAGGGCACTGTATGGCAGCAGTATTTGGGCACTGTATGGCAGCAGTATTTGGGCACTATATGGCAGCAGTATTTGGGCACTGTATGGCAGCAGTATTTGGGCACTATATGGCAGCAGTATTTGGGCACTGTATGGCAGCAGTATTTGGGCACTATATGGCAGCAGTATTTGGGCACTATATGGCAGCAGTATTTGGGCACTGTATGGCAGCAGTATTTGGGCACTATATGGCAGCAGTATTTGGCCACTGTATGGCAGCAGTATTTGGGCACTATATGGCAGCAGTATTTGGGCACTGTATGGCAGCAGTATTTGGGCACTGTATGGCACTAATATTTGGTCACTATATGGCAGCAGTATTTGTGCATTGTATTACATTAATATTTGGTCACTATATGGCAGCAGTATTTGGGCACTGTGGCACACATTAGTCACTATATGGCAGCAGTATTTGGGCACTGTATGGCGCTATTATATGGTCACTATATGGCAGCAGTATTTTGGCACTGTGGCACATAATTGGTCACTATATGGCAGCAGTATTTCAATGCTGTGTTGTGAAATTTTTGGGAACTGTTTTTCAGACACCGTTTAGCAATACTGTATGTGGGGGCTGGAGTATTATTTGGGCACTGTATGACACTGTTATTTGGGTGCTGTATGGAGGTAATGGTTGGGTGCTATTTGGATGCTGTATGGAGGTATTTCCTGGCACCATATTCCACTTTTATTTGGACATTTTAACATGGTATAATTTGGGCACCATTTGGCACTGTTATTTGTGTACTTTTATGTTCCAATTATTTGAAGACTTTACATTTAGTTTGTATCGGGCATTGTTATTGGGCACTATTTTTTTTTATATGCTATTCTTTGTTTCTCATCCCTTTACATAAGGGAGGGGACCCCATAAATGTTTCTCCTGGGGCCACCACTTTAATCTGCATGAGCCCAACTGAGAGAAATGGAGAAATATCGGTCACAGTTTCTGTAGATCTGAGATAATACATTTATATTCACCCAGAGTGAACCCCATGAAGGATTCTAAACTTTCCACCATCATATTAAAAACCACAGCATGAAGTTTGTGCTTTAAAAATACATGAAAACTAATGTGGCGTGCGAGAAATGCTCCTCCAGGCACACTCCATTAGAGGGAAAAACTTGTGTACATTGCACTGAGAACATTACATTAGGGCACGGTGAGTTGACATGACCCTCGCTGCTGGCACAACACGCGGCTGCGCAGGTGCAGGTGTCTGAGCGATCACCTATGACTCTCCAGCTGTCGCAAAACTACAACTCCCAGCATGCCCTGACAGTCTGCATGAGTTTTTGCAACAGCTGGAGATCTGCAGCGTATATTGTCTCCAGTGTCGGCTGCTTTTTTAGCTCTGCTGCATTAGGTCACAGCTACGATCGGTGATTCGGACTTAGCTGCATTGCCTGTTTGAACCTAAGGTAGTCTAAACTCCACCTCCTGTCTCATCCGAGGATTATGTGTCTGCACTGTCCCTCCTCCATGATTTACAGTGCAGCTTTGACTGAAAGGTAGCTACGTTGTCTACTGGAGTTTGAGGTAGTCTAAATGCACTTGTGTTCTCATCAGAGGCTCAGGCTGCTGCTCTGTCCTTCCCTCATGCTTTATACTGCAGCTCTGCTTGTTCCAAATTTGCCTTCTGTGTATAAGCACATGCTCAGGAAGAAGTCCATGTATGAGGAGCTGATTTCCAAGGACAGAATGATTATCTATTACTTGCTAAACCACCAGTAGGGAAAAAAATATCAGAAAACTGGCGCACACCCTGACGGGAGGAGCCTCAATAAAGTGGAGGAGCCTGTAAATTTGCTTCTATTAAGAAAATAATTTTCTTAAAGGGGTTTTTCGAGACTGTAATATTAATGGCCCATCTGTACAAGAGGCCATATATTTCTGATCAGTGGGGACCTGACTCCCAGCACCCCCGCCGATCAGCTACATTAAGGAACCGCGGACCAAGCTGGAGTTCCCCCATTGTTTATCCAAGCACAGTGCCGCACATTTGGTTATGGCTGTGCCTGGTACTGCAGCTCAGTCCTATTAAAGTGAATGGGACTGAGTTTCAGTACCAGTCACAGCCACATCTGAAGGTACGGCGCTGTGCCTAAGTAAACAAGGCAGGGGATGTGGACGCCATGGCTCCTTCATGCAGCTGATTGGCTGTAGTGTTGCGAGTCAAACACCCAATGATTAATATCGATCGCCTATACTTAGGATCGTCCATCAATATCTGTACTCCCAGAAACCCCTTTAATTTTAATGTGCGGTGTTGACTTTTGTGATAATATTCCTCGGTGACTCCTGTTTAAAAGACGGAGTTCTCTGCTGTGTAGACTGAAGGGGTTAATCCCGTCCTGTGTATTAGGTCCATACATCAGGCTCCTGACACTAATTACTATTATTAGTATCGTCTCCTGCAGAAATGTCACTTTTATCCCTTATCCGGGAGCATTTTGCTCTCTGTGCCTAATGAAATGGCAGCGATTCTGCGCCCGACGTGTTAATAAAATGCTGCGCGATGCCCCGAGCCCCCGTGTGATGTTACGTCCCCGCCGATCCTGGAGGATGGATATTAGATTATTATGTAAAGTGCGCTACGAATGGGACCGGGATTATTTACTGCGCTTACAGCTGCGCTTCATTCAGTGACTTACCTTTATCTTGTTCTATCAGATTTGTGCCTATTATTTTCCTTAATATGTTCTCGTTCCCTTGTCCTGCTCACACAACTGATGGGTTGGTTTCAATGTAACATTGTGTTATCAATCGGGAGTCCAGAGCAATAAGAATATTTGTTCTATTTAGCTCCGAGATTGTCCTTCACCCAGGGGCGTAGCTATGGGGGGAGCTGAGGGGGTCCAAATGCCACCTAAGAAGACGTGGGACGGGGGCTGTTAAAGCTTTTGTATTAGGGCGAGGGGCTTTAAGATTAAATGTACACGTAGCGGAATTTAGTGCATCAAAACCGCAGGTAAAATCCGCACCTAATAGTGTCGTTTTTTTAAAATGTGTTTTTAGTTGCGGTTTTTACATTATGATGCAGAAATAGATGCTGCGGATTTTGGTGCATTAAAGAAAAAAAAACTAGTCCGATACAATGCGCAAGCGGAAACGCAAGATAAATTGCGGATTTTAAAGTACGTACCGCAGGTCAATTTACGTGCAGAAAAAACCCTGCAACGTCTAGAGGAAATTTCTTGAAATCACATTTTACTTTGCCGGTGCTGTATTACGCTACGGATATGCCGCACAAAAATACGGACAGCAAATCCGCACGTAATACATATCATGTGCATTTGGCCTAAGGCTACATGGACACGTTGCATATTTTGCTGCGGAAAATACGCAGTAAAACCGCAGGAAACTGCAAAAAATTTGCAGGGAAAAAAAAACACACCCGACGTGCGTTTTTGGATGCGTTTGTCGGTGCATTTTTTAGGTTTTGCTGCGTAAACAGCTGTGTTTTCATGCTGCGGGCCTTGTTGCCTAATTCTGTGGAACTACAGGGATCAAATTCGGATAAATTGACATGCCGCGGTTTAGAAAATACGCACCACGTGTGAATTTACGTCCTGCAAAATACCGCAGCGTGGACATCAGATTCCCTGGAATCTTCTTTTCTATGCTGGTACTGTATTACGCTGCGGATTTGTCGCAAGCAAATACGCATGGCAAATACGCATGTAATACGAATAGTGTGCATTGACCCTAAAGGATTTTTCCCACTGGATATGCCATAAATATCCAATAGATACGGGACCCCTGCCTCACCTTTTCTTGCTCTCCGGTCACTGACTGACGAGGTGGTCGGGAGTACAGAAACAACCCACGCTCTTTCGGTAACTCCCAGAGAAGTGTATGGAGAGGGCGGTGGATATGCCAGAAATGTCTTACATGGGAATAACCCTTTAGGATGGTATTGTTAATACTGGTTCTTTTTACCTAATATTTAATTTACAATTCCATGTAACTTCTCATACTGGGTCTAAGCCGCCACGTCTGTTGCTCGGTTCTGTAGGGCTTTTGGAAATGCGCTATGGTCCGCGCCTGACGATGATTAATTGACTGTTGCCGGTGACAGCAATGACCTAACTAAATATAAAATTCCAGTTGTGATGTTTTCAGACAGTGATCGATGGCTGGGAACTCTGCAATGTGATGACCGGGACTTTTTCAGAAGGAAGGCGATAGGTGGTTGTGTCCATATGTGCGGCAGAGGTCGACCCACTCAGGAATGACAAATCTCACGGCTGCTCTGGACTGGGGACTGCGGTGGTGCTGATCCTTCAAAAATGCTCCATCCGCTGTCATCCCGCCTGTCTGCCAGGCAGCAATGCAAGATCTATCAGCCGCCTGACACTCAGAATATGTGTATTATAGAGAGTGAGTTTATCTGCTTCACTTTGCCTCTGAGACAATTGAAGTGGACGAGAGCTGCCGGGATTATTTTTAGTGTTTGTAATAGAAAACTGGAAGCGTCGGGCGTCAGTGCAGCTGATTGATTCCTCTCACACCACTGAATCCTCACAACTGAACTAAAGTCAATAAATCAAAAAGAAAGGGTAACATCAGAGTGATTCCGATAAAGAGAAGGGTAAACATTTTGGCAAATTAAGTGACAATAGAATACATAATGGAGGGGGGGTATAATAAAAATGATATTTTACTATAATACCGCCCCCTATGTACAAGAATATAACTACTATAATACTGCCCCCTATATACAAGAATATAACTACTATACTACTGCCTCCTATATACAAGAATATAACTACTATAATACTGCTCCTATATACAAGAATATAACTACTATAATACTGCCCCCTATATACAAGAATATAACTACTATAATACTGCCCCCTATATACAAGAATATAACTACTATAATACCGCCCCCTATGTACAAGAATATAACTACTATAATACTGCCCCCTATATACAAGAATATAACTACTATACTACTGCCTCCTATATACAAGAATATAACTACTATAATACTGCTCCTATATACAAGAATATAACTACTATAATACTGCCTCCTATATACAAGAATATAACTACTCTAATACTGCCCCCTATATACAAGAATATAACTACTATAATACTGCCTCCTATATACAAGAATATAACTACTATAATACTGCTCCTATATACAAGAATATAAGTACTATAATACTGCTCCTATATACAAGAATATAACTACTATAATACTGCCCCCTATGTACAAGAATATAACTACTATAATACTGCCCCCTATATACAAGAATATAACTACTATACTACTGCCTCCTATATACAAGAATATAACTACTATAATACTGCCCCCTATATACAAGAATATAACTACTATAATACTGCTCCTATATACAAGAATATAACTACTCTAATACTGCCCCCTATATACAAGAATATAACTACTATAATACTGCTCCTATATACAAGAATATAACTACTATAATACTGCTCCTATATACAAGAATATAACTACTATACTACTGCCTCCTATATACAAGAATATAACTACTATAATACTGCCTCCTATATACAAGAATATAACTACTATAATACTGCTCCCTATATACAAGAATATAACTACTATAATACTGCTCCTATATACAAGAATATAACTACTATAATACTGCTCCTATATACAAGAATATACCTACTATAATACTGCTCCTATATACAAGAATATAACTACTATAATACTGCCCCCTATATACAAGAATATAACTACTATAATACTGCTCCCTATATACAAGAATATAACTACTATACTACTGCCTCCTATATACAAGAATATAACTACTATAATACTGCCCCTATATACAAGAATATAACTACTATAATACTGCCCCTATATACAAGAATATAACTACTATAATACTGCTCCTATATACAACAATATACCTACTATAATACTGCTCCCTATATACAAGAATATAACTACTATAATACTGCCTCCTATATACAAGAATATAACTACTATAATACTGCCCCTATATACAAGAATATAACTACTATAATACTGCTCCTATATACAAGAATATACCTACTATAATACTGCTCCTATATACAAGAATATAACTACTATAATACTGCCCCCTATATACAAGAATATAACTACTATAATACTGCTCCCTATATACAAGAATATAACTACTATACTACTGCCTCCTATATACAAGAATATAACTACTATAATACTGCCTCCTATATACAAGAATATAACTACTATAATACTGCTCCTATATACAAGAATATAACTACTATAATACTGCTCCCTATATACAAGAATATAACTACTATAATACTGCCTCCTATATACAAGAATATAACTACTATAATACTGCCCCTATATACAAGAATATAACTACTATAATACTGCTCCTATATACAAGAATATACCTACTATAATACTGCTCCTATATACAAGAATATAACTACTATAATACTGCCTCCTATATACAAGAATATAACTACTATAATACTGCCCCTATATACAAGAATATAACTACTATAATACTGCTCCTATATACAAGAATATACCTACTATAATACTGCTCCTATATACAAGAATATAACTACTATAATACTGCCCCCCTATATACAAGAATATAACTACTATAATACTGCCCCCTATATACAAGAATATAACTACTATAATACTGCCTCCTATATACAAGAATATAACTACTATAATACTGCCCCTATATACAAGAATATAACTACTATAATACTGCTCCTATATACAAGAATATACCTACTATAATACTGCCTCCTATATACAAGAATATAACTACTATAATACTGCCTCCTATATACAAGAATATAACTACTATAATACTGCCCCTATATACAAGAATATAACTACTATAATACTGCTCCTATATACAAGAATATACCTACTATAATACTGCTCCTATATACAAGAATATAACTACTATAATACTGCCCTCCTATATACAAGAATATAACTACTATAATACTGCCCCCTATATACAAGAATATAACTACTATAATACTGCCTCCTATATACAAGAATATAACTACTATAATACTGCCCCCTATATACAAGAATATAACTACTATAATACTGCCCCCTATATACAAGAATATAACTACTATAATACTGCTCCTATATACAAGAATATAACTACTATAATACTGCTCCTACATACAAGAATATAACTACTATAATACTGCTCCTATATACAAGAATATAACTACTATAATAATGCTCCTATATACAAGAATATAACTACTATAATACTGCCCCTATATACAAGAGTATAACTACTATAATACTGCTCCTATATACAAGAATATAACTACTATAATACTGCCCCTATACACAAGAATATAACTACTATAATACTGCTCCTATATACAAGAATATAACTACTATAATACTGCCCCCTATATATAAGAATATAACTACTATAATACTGCTCTTATATACAAGAATATAACTAGGCGATTATCAGGCAAACAATTGTTCGTATAACGCTCTTTGCCGATAATTGCGCTGTGTAAACAGGGCAGCGATCAGCAGATGAACGAGGAAACATCTGCTGATCGCATCGTTTTAAAAAAGTGAAATATTCTGGTTGTCGGCAGCTCATCTTGGTGTGTAAACAGGGAGACGCGCTGCCGACATGATGAATAATGTATGAGGACGAGTGATCGGAGTAACGAGCGCTCGTCCCCATCCATAACTGTAACACAAGCAAACGAGCGCCGATCTACCTTGTCTCATTGATCGGCGCTTGTTGTACCTGCCAAAACTGGCCGGTGTAATACGGGCTTAAAAGGCTTTATAATGCACCAAATAAACGGGTACAAAATTCTGGCGCAAAATAATCCAAATCAAAGGTGGTAACGGAAAAGAAAAGTGTCTGTCTAACAGGTCATGCAAGATGCGCCTGAATGATCATGTAGCGTGCACCACTGTGATGAATTTGGCGTATTTTGTGACCGCCTGGTCTCGGTTTCCGCTGTCTATTAGACCGTATTGTGTGACCATCGTAGCTGATCTTACTCTTCATCGTTGTCACTCCCAGTGATGGGACTTCTCTGGTCTTCTCCTTCATGTGAATATTCCGTTAATGATAGGGAAATATACGGAGACTTTTGCGCTTTGATGACAGATTGTTCGCAGTCACTAATGAGAAGTTTGGATATGAAGTCGCTTTTTTTTCTGTAATATTTCAGTTGCGTTCCTGTTGCTATAAAGGGAAGACCCCCCCCCCCCCCATATGTTGCATTAATATTTATGGTAATTTCCTCCGCCTTGTGTCTCAGGAGAGGAGAACGGGAAATAAGGTGTTCCGTAAAATCATCGTGCTCGCTCGTAATCAAATTCATTGGCGCCAGATGGCTCTTTGATTGTGTTTTAAATAAGTGGAAATATGGTTGATGGATTAATCAAATTGACTTGGGGAAATATCTCGTTGGCGTTTGAACGATACACAAGCAATTACGGCGGAGGGGAGAAAAAAAATAATATTGTTTTTAACCCATCGAGTGCCAGCTCGGAGCTAAAAAAAAAATGTATAGATAACATTGCAAGGCCGATCCTGAGTTACATGATGCCTTATGCTCCAGTCACACCCAAAGCATAACAATTAATGAAAATTCTGTTTGTTCTTTTAGGAAACCGAGTTGGACTTATTTGGAGCTGTTGAGCTCTGTGTAACTATCATCTGAGCTACCACAATGCACTGCTCTCTAGTAACCGGAAGATGCAGGCTTGTTGATGCAGATTTGGAAGTGACTGGAGTATGAAATTTCTTGAGTACTTTGTGCCTTCAAGGGGGTATTCCCATTTCAGAAATGTATGGCATATCCACAGGATAGACCGTATATGTCCAATAGATGTGGTTCTCAGCTCTGGGACCCGCACCTATCTCTAGAACGAGGCCCCCTGACCCCCCGACCTTCTGCTGTTGCTGGTCTCTTACCACTGACTGATGTAGCACATCGAGCTTCGCTGTTTCTGTAGCTCCTGAGTTATGGTAACAGTGTATCTTGCTGTGCTACACTGTTTACGTAACTTCCATTCACTTCTATGGACCTTCCGAAAACAGCGGCCACCTTGTAACTCAGTGGCTAAAGTCCAGGAGGTGGGACGGAGATCAGGGGACCCCGTTCTGTGGATATGCCATAAATGTCTGAGATGGGAATACCCCTTTAAATAGGAATAATAGTCCCCCCCCCATTCTAATGCCTCATACACATGACCGTATTATGGCTTTATACAACCTTTGATTGTTACAGAACCGTAATACGTCACCCATAGAAGTCTGTGGGCCATCGATTACATACAGAGACGTACGGAGGTTTCTTCTGTCGGGTTCCGTATTACAGAGGTACAAGGAGTCATTGCTCCTAGGGTCGAATATGTCCGTAATATGAGGCACCATCTGACGGGACCCCGTAGGGACCCTGCGTGATGCTGTTCAGGCTCTGCTGAGCCCATGAGGTCTAAAACTGTACAATCCGGGGTCAGGACAGCGCGATCAGCCCTAAAGGACGTTTATTCACTAAATAATAAAAATTCCATAACTTTATCGTCTACTTTGTATTTGTTCTTCACCATTTTCAAGATCTCTGCTTGCTGTCAGTAAATGCGAACATTCTTGTTTACACCCAGAAGCTAAAGACCCGTACAGAACTAATATTTATCATATCTGAGGGTTTGTTACAATTGTATCCAGTCTAGAAAATCCTCTGTGAGCAGCACAAATCTCTCTTCTGTCCTGTTTGTTACAATGTTTCAATGCAGGTCGAATGTATCAATCAGTCTGGAATCTTCGTTCACCGAGGATACAGTTGTAGCAAACACTCCGCTGTGAGAAGTATTTTCTGGATGGCAAATCTGAGATGAAAAATTCTCATTTCATGTAAATTGAATAGGAAAAAATTACTAATTTTGCCATAAATAACACGACTCGGATCTCATTAGGTTCCGGTTATAAATGTAATGGTGTTAAGGATCAAACCTCCAGCTGCAGAAATCCTTATCAATCACCCGCCAGGAACACAAGTCGCTGTGATGTGGAGAGATGGATGGATGAGGGGTCTCTGCGGGAATGTTCTGCCTGCACCACACAGGACCCCTGACATCTGCCACCAGTCACTGCCGCCATATCCCTCCACTTTGCCTCATTGATTTAGCAGCGGGATCTGCGTTAGTAAAACTCATTTGCGTATACATGAAGGATTACTTTCCTATTAGACTGTGAAGCCTGCGCTGCTATACAGGGCATACAGTATATAGACCCTATAGTAATAGCACTGCCGCACTCCAATACTCAATATCCAAGACCATCAGTATGTGAATCAGACGCCCATTCTCCCCAGAACAAGCAGCGATCCCCAACCTGTGACTCTCCAGCTGTTGCTATACTACAACTCCAGCCTGCGGCAGGGAATGCTGGGAGTTGTAGTTTTGCAATTGCTTCCAAACCACAGTTTGGGGCACACTAAACTAGAGAATAATAATCATACAGTCGTCCATCCGTCCCCTCCCAACTGGGACTAATGGATTTCTGTTTATATACAGCCAATCTGAGCAAAGCAGAGCTGCAATGTAAAGCATGGGGGAAAAATGAAGCAGAAACCGGAGCCTTTTGATCAGTTGGATAGATTTCAGACTACGTCAATAGACAATCACCGTTCGCTTTCCGTTCAGGGGTTATGTCGGAGGTTTCCGTCGTGGAACCCCGCAATGGAAAGTCAAATGGAAACCACAGCTTCCGTTTGCATCACCATTGATATCAATGGTGACGGAAACACTGCTAATGGTTTCCGTTTGTCACCGTTCCGGAAGGTTTCCGTTTTTCCGATTAAATCAATAGCGCAGTCGTCATTAAAACGGAAACCTGCCGGAATGGTGACGAAGTACATTGATATCAATGGTGACGGAAACGGAAGCTGTGGTTTCAGTTTGACTTCCCGTTGCGGGGTTCACCCGACGGAAACCTGAGACGGAGCCCCGGAACGGAAAACCAACGCTGATGTGAACCGGCCCTAAGGTTGGATTCACACCTGCATTTGTTTTTGTGTTGTTCTGCTTCGGATAGGAGCAATTCGTCAAAAAAAAACGGAAGTGCCGGATTCGTCGCATGACAGACACCGACAGTGCAGGTGGAACCTATTGTTCCGTCGGGTTTACGGCATGGTGTCCGTCAGTTTCTTGAAGAAAATAGCGCAGCTGTGCTGTTTTTTTCCCAGCATTGACCTGATCTCCAACGTAGATGTGAACAGAGCCTAGGGTGGCGTAACTGATCATAGCTGTGCTCTAATCGAGCAGAGCTGCAGTGAAAAGCGTAGGGCGAAAATAAAGCTGCAGCCCTGATGCGATAGGCGACAAATACTAAAGACGATAAATAGTCTATTATGAGATCCACCCTCCAGGCTCCTCTTTTAAGCAGCGGCTGCATCTCCAGCTCTGGAGTGGCAGTCACTTCTCGACCCTGGTGCCTTCGTCACATAGGAGGACTGCAGTACTGAAAATGGCACGTCATGGTAAAGTGGGCCCCTTTACAGATCTTACATTGGGGCCCAGGAGCTCCAGGTTTCACTTATGCCTGCACTGATACATTGTAACAAACACTAATGTAAACAGTTCGAAAGCTTTTCCAGAACATTAACCTTTTGATTGCAGGATAATAATATACATCCGTCCCCTTGACATTAATGAATATAGAGGTTTTCCAAGTCAGAGGTAGCTTTATTATGATCTCTGCTTGCTCTCAGTGAATGGAGACATTAAAGAGGTTTTCCAGGCATTAATATTTACGGGTTTTACTTCGGAGATGGTAGCAATACTTGAGGGGTTCCTGTGTCCCGTAACCCCCACCGACCAGCAGAATGATTCAGACGCTCAGCGCTCACTTGTGGCTATATCTGGTATTGCAGCTAAATTCCCTATATTCTGGACCCCACCTATCAAATATTCTTAGTCCTTTAAATATTTCTATTCACTGACAGCTAGCAGAGATCACGATGCAGCTACCTCAATCCTGGAAAACCCCTTTAATTATTAACGTCACGGGACCGGACGCACCTCCTTATCCGGCGGTCATTAAGATGATCAGAAATGCAGCGCTTGGAAATCAAGGAGAAGGAGAAGTTCTTGAAATATTAAAAACAAAACCGGCGAGAAATGTTACAAATGTAATTTTAATTACTGTATTGTAGCAAAGCGGCAGGAAGGTTCAGACTCTTTTGCAAACTAATTACTTTACAATCTAGAATTCTTTCATGTAGGAGCGCGGTGTAAAATCCTCGGATTCCCATATTACACATTCTGGGGCGAACGAGCTGAAAGTTTCCTTGAAAAGATCTTTTTGTCTTGTAAATCTGTTTTTGTGCCGAGGAACAAAAGGAAATTAATTAGCAATCTCTGTCTGTTAATTAAAGCAATGGAGATAATGGCGGCTGCTCGATGGGACCCCCCTCCATGTACGCGCCGCACGCTGCTCTCCACTGGGAGCTGTTTTTAATTTCCTCTCATAGAATCCGCCATTGTCGCTCCGGCACATGGTGACGCCGGTGGTCCGAATATTTATATTCCGGCTCAATCAGCGCAACATAATAAGTCCCAGTAATGATGATATTATTTACTATCTGACTGCCTTGTCCCAATGGGGAAGGAATTTGCAAGGACTGACTTGATATTGGGACCCCGATTGCAAATTTAAAGGGGAATTCCACTGGTTATCTACCTCATACGGACAGTTGTTGAAAGTGCTTGTACCCCCTTGTTGCTGGACAGATTCACCAAAATCTCAGACAATACACAAAGGGGTATCCTATGGCGTTCTATGGTCCCTTCATTTAGAGAATATATGTAGGGGTCCCTTCCCCTTTAAGGGCTATCAGTGGTGGGTTGTGAATGACTGAGGTCTTAAAGGGGTTGTCCAGCATTAGAAAAACTTGGCTGCTTTCTTCCAAAAACAGTGCTGTCTACAGGTTGTGTGTGGTATTGCAGCTCAGTGCCGTTCACGTCAGTGGAGCCATGCTGCAATACCAAATGCAACCCATTAACAAGGGTGGCGCTGTTTCTAGAAGAAAGCAGTTGTGTTTTTCTAATCCTGGACAACCCCTGTGTCTACGGTTTATAATCCTCAAGCTTCTTGATATTGTCTTTCTGAGTGAAGCTGAACATATGTCTCAATCTCAGCGCAGTCTTCCCCGCCTGGGCTGTCTGGTTTAATCTCTTCAGTAAGAAGCTCCGAGGTCACCGGTCTCCTTAGACGCTTGCAGGATTGATTGTTTCATAGACCGCCACGTGAACCGTACAAAGTCCAGCCCCTCTGATGTTTCCATTTTGCTCCGTCTTATCGTGCCGGACGTGGCCATAAGTGAAGTCCGGATCCATATTTACAGATTAAATCTAAAGGAAACGTTGAGAGTTTTAAAATTCTTTGATTTTACTCAACTTGTGCTGATCTTGAGTAACATCATGTCTTATAGTTGAGTGCCATCCAGAGCTGCATTCATAATTCTGCTGGTTTCCTGTTGACTCTTAGGCCCCATGCACACGACCGTAGAATTCATCTATAATTACGGACCCATGCGTTTCTATTGCCCACGGACAACTTATGGGAAGGTGTCCGGGCCGTAGAAAGGCTCCGCAAAAGATGAGACATGTCCTATGTTTTGCTTTTTACGGACCGTGCTCCCATTCTTTATATAGGAGCACGGTCTGCAAATGCGGGTGGCTATCCGCGGCTGGCCAAACCCGTCATTACGAACCGTGATTATGGGCGCGGTCATGTACAGGGGTCCTATGGCTGCAAAATTGCACTTCTCTTTACTGCCCCCTGCTGGTTTATATTATGTGCAGAGCATCCTCTGGTGTGTTGCATTGTGGGGGATTACATTTTTGCGCTATTATCAGTTTCTACTGCCCAGATTTTTGAGCTTTAAAGACATGAACTTCCTGGGCCCTGATCAGAGGTGTAATCCCTAATGCCAAATCTGCGGCAGGGCCCCCAACTATCATGTTGAATTTACAGTACCGGCCTCCCCATATGGGACAGACTGACTTATTGGGCCCCCTTAGGCTCCAGGGTCTGGGGTTGGTGCCTCTGGACCTGTTGCAAAATCAACATCCGGTTCCTCCGCTATCACAATGACTTCACACTATATAGGGTCCATATATGTATCATAAAAGTGAGGTATCCATTAGTAGAGGTAGATTGTAAGATGGGGGTTAACATTGTATCCCCTTTAAGTTAAAGATTATGTTTGTATCTCTTTAAGAAACTATTTTATTGCATTGTTTTATGTTGCTTTGTGTACAGACTGTAATGTGGTGTATATACATATTATTATTGTTTTGTACTTTTAGGTTTGCTGTCCCATACTGTTGTTCACCTTGAGGTTCGGTGGATTATCGGGCCGCGATACGCGGTGTCGCTGCCGTATCTTTCCGTGGTGGGAGTAGAAATGTCTGTTTTCTAGCTGCCATTAAAACCGGAGAAGGTGTCGGCATAGGCGCAGGAAGACCCTGACACCATAACGCTGGTGGAAGGGGAGAAAAACGGAAAGGGGTTTGGCGCCAAAGAGGAAGAATGTGTGTAGACCGTGTGGGGCGCCTCGTCAACCTGTATTCGCCTTTTAGTCCTGGGCTTGTCCATCATGATGGTGTCGGTGGGCTGGGGGCCGGAGTGGTGGATGATTTAGCCTAAGGAAACGCTGCGCGGTGGTCTCCTTTGTTCTTAGGGACCCTGAGCTGCTGAGTGGATTAGGTGTCGCTGGGGCGGTGGGGCTCAGTTTTGGGAGATCTGTGTGCGACGTCCGCCTTGTG
This sequence comes from Rhinoderma darwinii, assembly GCF_050947455.1. Classification (NCBI taxonomy): domain Eukaryota; kingdom Metazoa; phylum Chordata; class Amphibia; order Anura; family Rhinodermatidae; genus Rhinoderma; species Rhinoderma darwinii. The sequence continues at coordinate 84,260,469 of NC_134695.1, forward strand.
TGGCGCCACAGCGGGTTGGTCCTGGGGATAGTAGCGGGAATCGACCACCAAGCTTCGTGTATTTGTTTTCCAGCCCGTTCTGCGCCTGTTTTCTTACACGCAGGAAGGGTCCGTCTAGAGACTTGTGTAGGAATCCTGATCGATCGCTGCACCCCTGCATGCCACGTCCTATGTGATAGAGGGGCCCCCATCATCCACCAGGGCCGGGGTATGACTGCAGCCCCCATAACTACACCCCTGCTCGGTTCACTGGATTGATGTTGCGTGATGTCTTCTAAGCATCTCCCCTGAGCAGGAATCACGAGGCTTTAAATATTAAAAAGTGACAGGTGCCCTTCCCGGCTGCCGGCAGCTTCAGGGCGTCCTGCTGCGCCACAAATTTCCTTTGACAGTTTGGAGAAAAATCTTCTAGTTTCCAAGGAATACAAATGTCCATTTCGTCCTCCGCGCACGAGGAACGGCCCCAAGACTTAGGAAGAAAAAAAATAATTATCCCTACACGTTGTAAATATAAGGGTCAGTGATACGAGACCGAGCGATGGCGCTACCGCTGCCACAGGCGCCACCACCGCCACAGGTGCCACCACCGCCGCCACAGGCGCTGTCACCGTCCCTCCTCTTCTTAAGAATTAGCGTGGGCTCGGTGATCGTGTCGATGGCGGAAGCCGTTTATCAGACTCCATAAATGACACGTCTACTTCACTCCTTTGTGATGATTTATAATCCGGGGCGCTGCGGTTTTCCTGCGGGTCTTTGCAGGGCGATGAGGGGGAGATCTCATTGTATGTGACTTGTGCAATCACAGGAGAAGAATCCTAATGATACCGGGGAAAGAGAGCGGCAGGGATTCAGGCGATGAGAGGTGACCTTGTGGATGAAGCTGGTCGGCCTGAATGCATCTTCTATATGTCTGTATCTGGAAAAGCTGGGTGACAAACTATACGATCTCATTTCAGCTTCAGCAGGGATGGTCATTCAGCTTTCCCAGATTCCTGAATGGCAAATCTGCTTGGTTATATCTGGACATAAGAGAGGGGATTGTGTGTTGCTGAATAATTGCCATTCAGGGCTCTGGGAAAGCTGGGTGGCCACCCCTATAGGCGATGTAATGGTACTATATTGGTTGTCACACACGGGCCATGGAGTCTGAGAGACCAAAAGGTCCACCTGCCGCATATACAGAGACCAGTACTATATGGGGGCCCAATATAGGCTTTGTGTTGGTGCCCAGGAGCTTAGAGGTGTCCTATAGTATTACCCATGATAGGATTAGATACACAGCTCAGCAGACAGTATCACACATGATAGGATTAGATGCAGCAGCTCAGCAGACCGTATCACATATGATAGGATTAGATACAAGGCTCAGCAGACAGTATCACACCGTAGGCTTAGATACACATTATTTTATCATTTTGGCAGTATGTTAGGGCATTTTGTTAGGGCATTATGTTATGATTTGTTTCTATTAGGCCCCTGTGGTCCATGTCGCCCCCCCCTGTGGTCCGTGTCGCCCACCCTGTATGTCCGTGTCGCCCACCCTGTGTGTCCGTGTCGCCCACCCTGTGTGTCCATGTCGCCCCCCGTGTGTCCGTGTCGCCCTCCCCTGTGTGTCCGTGTCGCCCTCCCCTGTGTGTCCGTGTCGCCCTCCCCTGTGTGTCCGTGTCGCCCTCCCCTGTGTGTCCGTGTCGCCCTCCCACTGTGTGTCCGTGTCGCCCTCCCCCTGTGTGTCCGTGTCGCCCTCCCCCTGTGTGTCCGTGTCGCCCTCCCCCTGTGTGTCCGTGTCGCCCTCCCCCTGTGTGTCCGTGTCGCCCTCCCCCTGTGTGTCCGTGTCGCCCTCCCCCTGTGGTCCGTGTCGCCCTCCCCCTGTGGTCCGTGTCGCCCTCCCCCTGTGGTCCGTGTCGCCCTCCCCCTGTGGTCCGTGTCGCCCTCCCCCTGTGGTCCGTGTCGCCCTCCCCTGTGTGTCCGTGTCGCCCTCCCCCTGTGTGTCCGTGTCGCCCTCCCCCTGTGGTCCGTGTCGCCCTCCCCCTGTGGTCCTTGTCGCCCTCCCCCTGTGGTCCTTGTCGCCCTCCCCCTGTGGTCCGTGTCGCCTTCCCCCTGTGGTCCGTGTCGCCCTCCCCCTGTGGTCCGTGTCGCCTTCCCCCTGTGGTCCGTGTCGCCTTCCCCCTGTGGTCCGTGTCGCCTTCCCCCTGTGGTCCGTGTCGCCCCCAATATCTGTCCTGACCAGATTCGCTCTTGCTCTGCGTTTCCTCTTCTCCAGCGTCTTCTTAACCTTCTCGCGCTTTTGCTTCTGTCCTAAACGCCGCATTTTACCATTTCAAAGCTATAAATAGACTTTGTAAAACATTCATCAGATATTTTAAGTGTGGGGGAGGGGGGGCTATTTAGTTTGCATGAAGTCCGCCGGTTTGTGGCTTTGAGTTGCAGTGCGGAGCGCATTTAAAGCAGAATTTGTGAAATCAATTTTGGCTCCGTAAATTGCTTTGAGATCTATTTCAAGGACATCTGAGATATGCGCGGATATCACGCCGTCTGGTGAGGACTCCACAAGCCTCAAATTAAATGCACAGCAGCAATGAACCAGAGTGCTTGGAAGTCAAATATAGAACCTCAAATGGTCCCCGGGATCAATAAACCCAACGCCGCCCGCTAATTAAAGTCTGACGGCCGCGTTTCCCAAACTTAGGAACTTCAGCTGAGCTGGCGAATGTCTCCGACCGTCCTGGAATCTGTAATTGTCTCACCACCTGCCCGTTCATAGAGTCTCTCTGATACCGCGCTGTCATAACCCGTCTCCAGGACCTGGTAGTGATGCCAATGATTCATTATTAGAGTTGTTTTCACCCAAGATTTTGAGAAATATTCTATCGGTTTTATATCAAAATATTTAATCACCTCCCGACCCGCAGATGGAGACACAATTATTCTATGAAATGCAGTTTAAGAGCAGGGAGGAAAATGAGGAGGAGACGCTGTCATCCTATAGTAGTTAATGGGCATTGGACAAATTGCTTGTTTCCTTGTGATGGAGGAGGGTCCTATGTCATGTTGCTTCATTGCCTGTAATGGAGAGGAGCAGTTGTCATCTGACAGTAGCTCTATTCCCTTATGATGGAGAGGAGCCCTTCTCATCTGACAGTAGCTCCATTCCTTTATGATGGGGAGGAGCAAGTGTCATCTCACAGTAGCTCTATTCCCTCTGATGGGAAGGAGCAGTTATCATCTGACAGTAGCTCCATTTCCTAATGATGGGAAGGAGCACTTTTCATCTGACAGTAGCTCCATTTCCTAATGATGGGGGGAGCAGTTATCATCTGACAGTAGCTCCATTTCCTAATGATGGGGGGAGCAGTTATCATATGACAGTAGCTCCATTTCCTAATGATGGGGGGAGCAGTTATCATCTGACATGTTCTTTCTCTGTGATTAGCAGGAACACTGCTTTCTATTATATAACGGGGGATTATCTTCATGTTTCCCCTACTATCCAGACTGTGTTCCTAATCTTACTTGAGGTCGTACATATCATAAAAGCAGCACAACTTTCTCTGGGCAGAGCCCCCCTCTCCACCAATGCTGCAATGTTGGCAAATAAGGACAAGGGCGACTATCCTGACAGTCCCGCTACAACTTTCTCCATCAGGGAATGCAGAGTGGGGGGGGGGGGGTCTCCTGTGCCAGGAGTGGGTGAGGCGTTAATGTAATTTTTGCAATGGGGCCCCTCAATTGTGTACAGCCTTTCCCTGGACCACTTTATTTGCCCATTCTATAAAAGTTGCCCTGTAACCCCCTGCACATGGTATAAATCCTGGGTATATTTTCCATATTGCAGGAAAATAAATGATCCCGTTCTGCCGCCTCATTTGCCCTTCGTATCTTAGGCTGTTGCTCCGGGGCCCCGAATGTCCAATTAATTTGGTATCGTGCTGCTGACCGCAGCAATAGTACGGGCGGACGTGCTGACTTGTTCATTTACTGGCACCGGTGCTCTAATGAGGCGGCTCGGACGTTTATCGTTCACATTTATTAAATACGGAAACGCTGCTTAAAACTCATCATAAAATGAAGAGGCGTCAAACTGGATATAAAACGTCCCTTCAATTAAAATCTGTGTCTCTCCCCTCAAAATATTCCAGGAAAGAAGTAACGTAAGGGTTAATCAGAGCGGAGGCCGGAATACCCCCCCCCCCCACCCCCCAAATAATAATTCATTATAGAGAGGAACATTAATTACTGATCCGGTCCCCACGGAGTCGCCTATTGATTCCTTCCTGCTAAATGGGATTAATATTCCATATAATTGAGATGATTTCCAGCCCGCCGTCCCCCGTCTCACTAATCACATTGCGTTATTCATAAATCAGTGGGCGCCATTGACCGGACTTCTGTCTGTCCGTGAGTTACCCTAAAACCCAGGAGGGGCTCTATTTAAAGGAAGACTCCACCTTCCGCAATAATTCACTGTAAAATCTGCCTAGAATGTGAAGTAACTTGTCCAGTACTCGTTTTTAGTTACATGATGTTTTATACTCCAGTCACATCCAAAGCTGCAGGCACAATGGTGATGGTTTTTCTATTTCCAGAGAGCAGTGCATTGTGGGGGCCAGCACAATTATAAAAGATCTGGTTTGAATGGAGGAAACGGCATAAAATAACTCCAGATTGGGAGAAAAACAATGACACAAAGGATTAGTGAATTTATCTGATGTGGAGTAAAACTGAAATGTTGTTAGACGCGGAGTCGCACTCAATGGAAAGTCTCTGCTTTAGAGTCACTTGTACACAGCATGGATGAGACTGTCGTACCCGCTCATGCTGGCAGCACTATTCTCTAGAACAATGGCACGAAGTTACTGTCGTTTTAACCGCTGTGGAGATTGTTCTTCAGATGTCGTGTTTATACTGAGCCGATCAACGTCCGTAATAACACCAGAAGCCGGCAGAAGTGTAGCAGTTATAACCGATCTGTATGTTCTCACCCAAGTGTCCTTATCCTGTCCCCCAAGTGTCAGCGTGTCCTTATCCTGTCCCCCAAGTGTCAGCGTGTCCTTATCCTGTCCCCCAATTGTCAGCGTGTCCTTATCCTGTCCCCCAAGTATCAGCGTGTCCTTATCCTGTCCCCCAAGTGTCAGCGTGTCCTTATCCTGTCCCCCAAGTGTCAGCGTGTCCTTATCCTGTCCCCCAAGTGTCAGCGTGTCCTTATCCTGTCCCCCAAGTGTCAGCGTGTCCTTATCCTGTCCCCCAAGTGTCAGCGTGTCCTTATCCTGTCCCCAAGTGTCAGCGTGTCCTTATCCTGTCCCCCAAGTGTCAGTGTGTCCTTATCCTGTCGCCCAAGTGTCAGCGTGTCCTTATCCTGTCCCCCAAGTGTCAGCGTGTCCTTATCCTGTCCCCCAAGTGTCAGCGTGTCCTTATCCTGTCCCCCAAGTGTCAGCGTGTCCTTATCCTGTCCCCCAAGTGTCATTGTTCTAGACCACAATCATTAGCTCTTCGCTGCAGGACCAGATCCAATATTCCTTTCACCCCTCCCAAATTAAGTTTCCCCTCATCCTCCCATGTTATTTTTTCTTGGTCGCTCGGCCTCCCGTGGTTGGGTACGGGGTTCTTCTCATCATAAGTGGCACATCTCCTAATCACGGTTTTGACTGTAGGTTGATAACCCTGATGTTGTAGGATCGCATTACTGGGATTTCAGTCCTTCCCTGCAGATTATTTCGTCCCTCTTATATTCGCAGTCAGAGGCTTTGTATCTGGTGTTTGTGGAGCCCCCTGTAGGAGTAAATTAGGGATGCGCCTCACACCCCCAAACCTTCCTCTTATCATAATGAAGCCGTTCATCTTCCTGGAGGCCGCAGATATCCCCTCTCCATAGTCCTGGAAATATTCTCGCTCTTCGGCTGAGGACTTTCTCGGTAACATTTCTCAGGACTGTCTAATGATTGTGACAAAGTGATGACCCCCGGGAGGGGAGGACGGAATATTTCTCATCTACTTGTAGTATTCAGAAACCTGAGGATATTTATTATGTCACATTTAAGAAAGAAGAATCTGTATTAGAAATGGTCTCCGGTTACTTTTTTCCCTCTATTGAATAAGTTCCACGTTTCTTTGTATTTGAGCAGACGCAGATACGGGTTCGGGGGGGGGGGGGTTAATATCGTGCACTGGGACGGGTAATGGTCCAGGGAACACTATGCGTGTGAATTGTTTTAACGGCTTCATTAACCGTACGTTACCCGCAGTCGCACCACATTAACTGGGATCCGTTGGGAGAAAAGTAAACGCTTAGGAAACAGCAAGAGATGGCGAAAATAAGAAAGCGACACGACTGCAGAATGACGCGTTATTGGTGGAGTTTCTAAAGGTTTTTGACAAAGTTTTTTTCTGTTTTTTCCTGACTCGCTTCCATGCACCAGACTTGGCAATACAAGACTGCGCAGTGATTTCCTATGCACTAAATGAATAGGTCAAAATGAGGAGTCGTCTTGGGGCTCTGTTTTTTTTTAGGGGTGCATCTAGCCCGGCTAAGGTGAATAGTAAGATGTCACCCCCAAACCACCACATAGGGATGGACTGGATATCTGCCACGATGCTGCCCCCCAGTGGAAGTGTGCCACTAGGGTCAATGCTCTCACCACATGTATGGTGCAACCCTTGGCCAGAAGTGAACGGTCTTGGGCTGCCCATACACATTAGATTAAAGTTATCCGCTGGTTTTTGGCAGGACCGGACGACTAATGTGTATGGAGGTGTCCCCGACCCTCCCTTGACGGCAGATGTTGAGGGATAGAAGGATCGGACATATTGGATTTTAACATGCCGATCCTTTGTTTCCACAAGAGATGAGCGGCTTCCAGAAGTGTTTGGCAGCTGCTTATTCCACTCTCCCAATTGAAACCACATGAATGCTCAGCCGAGCCCAGCATGCATGTGTATGGGAGAGTCCGGAGGAATAGTGATTGTATGGGAAGCTTATAGGGAATAACGGGGTCTCATACAAATGCCATGTGGTAAGGTGTATGCAGCTCTTGCGTTACTTTGGGAAAAGCTACTCGCTAAACTAGACCCAAGGCGGTGACCATATAAAGAGCGCTTGCATTTGAATCGGGGGTGGGAAGGTTTTAAAGGAACCCCATCTCTTATAGCTTATGTAATATGTTTGTAGGACTGAGTAAGTGTGAAGTTGTGGGTTGGGGTAAGAAGGGTCTTGATGAACCTCCATGTAATCGGCTACTTGACGAGGAATCAACGGCTGGCTGGTTACCCGGCTTGTACGTAGCTTTAGAATGGGAAACAAGAAAATCATGATCTTCATAGTGACTATGAAGACATAGAGCCCTTAAGGAGAAAATCCTCAAGATCTTGGAGCTTGAATGATCATGTCTTAGAGAATACGGACAATGAAGAATAGATCTTGTGGTGTGAACCGTGGAGAATGGGGCATTGAGAGAAGGAATGAGCCATAATGAGGTGGACCTCTGGAAGTGGAACCATGGACCTCCAGGAAGGGCACCATGACGACTTGGACTCTCACAAGAAGTCAATTTGGTCCTGACTCGAGATAAATATAAAATGTTGTGTACAATGTATTCTACCAATACACAAGGTGATTCTCCCTTTGACTGCACTTGGTCGATGTTCTTCGTTCTACCTTTCTCTGATCTTCGTTCCTGGGAGTTGATTACAAACCTCACAACAGTTTATCATCATAAGATGGACATTTATAGGCTTATTTAGGATGGGAAGGAGCCAACGTATTCAATGTTCCTCAAACCAACTCGTCTTTTGCTCTTGATGTTCCCTAACCTATAAGTTGCTAAGACAATTGTGGTGGACATTGGTGGTGATGCTGTTAATGGTGGTGGACAATAGTGTGGACACACTGGTGATGGATAATGGTGGTGGACACACTAATGATGCTATTAATGGTGGTGGACAATGGTGGTAGACATAGGTGGTGCTATAACAATGGTGGTCTACAATGCTGGTGGTCCTATTAATGGTGGTGGACACTGGTGGTGGTGCTATTAATGGTGGTGGACACTGGTGGTGATGCTATTAATGGTGATGCTATTAATGGTGATGCTATTAATGGTGGTGGACACTGGTGGTGATGCTATTAATGGTGGTGCTATTAATGGTGGTGGACACTGGTGGAGATGCTATTAATGGTGATGCTATTAATGGTGATGCTATTAATGGTGATGCTATTAATGGTGGTGCTATTAATGGTGGTGGACACCGGTGGTGATGCTATTAATGGTGATGCTATTAATGGTGGTGGACACCGGTGGTGATGCTATTAATGGTGTTGCTATTAATGGTGGTGGACACCGGTGATGATGCTATTAATGGTGGTGGACACTGGTGGTGGTGCTATTAATGGTGGTGGACACTGGTGGTGGTGCTATTAATGGTGGTGGACACTGGTGGTGGTGCTATTAATGGTGGTGGACACCGGTGGTGATGCTATTAATGGTGGTGCTATTAATGGTGGTGGACACACTGGTGATGGATAATGGTGGTGGACACAATAATGATGCTATTAATGGTGGTGGACAATAATGGTGGTGGACACATAGGTTATCCTATAACAATGGTGGTCTACAATGCTGGTGGTGCTATTAGTTGTGGCGGACACTGGTGGTGGTGCTATTAATGGTGGCGGACACTGGTGGTGGTGCTATTAGTGGTGGCGGACACTGGTGGTGGTGCTATTAGTTGTGGTGGACACTGGTGGTGGTACTATTAGTGGTGGTGCTATTAATGGTGGCGGACACTGGTGGTGGTACTATTAGTGGTGGCGGACACTGGTGGTGGTGCTATTAGTGGTGGCGGTCACTGGTGGTGGTGCTATTAGTTGTGGTGGACACTGGTGGTGGTACTATTAGTGGTGGCGCTATTAGTGGTGGCGGACACTGGTGGTGGTGCTATTAGTGGTGGCGGACACTGGTGGTGGTGCTATTAGTTGTGGTGGACACTGGTGGTGGTGCTATTAATGGTGGTCTACAATGCTGGTGGTGCTATTAGTGGTGGCGGACACTGGTGGTGAGGCTATTAGTGGTGGCGGACACTGGTGGTGAGGCTATTAGTGGTGGCGGACACTGGTGGTGGTACTATTAGTGGTGGCGGACACTGGTGGTGGTGCTATTAGTGGTGGCGGACACTAGTGGTGGTGCTATTAGTGGTGGCGGACACTGGTGGTGATGCTATTAGTGGTGGCGGACACTGGTGGTGGTGTTATTAGTGGTGGCGGACACTGGTGGTGGTGTTATTAGTGGTGGCGGACACTGGTGGTGAGGCTATTAGTGGTGGCGGACACTGGTGGTGAGGCTATTAGTGGTGGCGGACACTGGTGGTGGTGCTATTAGTGGTGGCGGACACTGGTGGTGGTACTATTAGTGGTGGCGGACACTGGTGGTGGTGCTATTAGTTGTGGTGGACACTGGTAGTGGTGCTATTAATGGTGGTCTACAATGCTGACGGTGCTATTAATAGTGATGGACACATTTTCAAGAAAAAAAAGCCTCATGCTATGATCCTCCGCAAGAAATCCATGATTAATAAGCCAGTCCTGTCTTTTTGTGTATCCTTTATATGCAGGAAGCCCAGAGCCACGTCTATCATGTTCCCCCAAGCATGATCTACTTTGTGCAGAATTTATAAACCTCTGCAGCCGTGTACCTCTGATTTAATTACTGCTCGATAATGTTACTTAGTGTCTGGATACTGAGGCTTCCTCAACATGACATATTGCGGAAACAGAACTAGCCTGAATTTATCACTGCTCCGACATGAACATCTGTCAGGGGCGCGCGGGCCCAGCCTCTCATCCGTGGGATTTTGTTTTTCCAGGAATAGAAAACGTGGACAGCTGCGAGTGATGAATAATGGAGTAAATCTCAATACGAGGCAGGGTAACGGCCTTCATACAAGACAATTACAGGCCCAAGAGGGAGCTCCTTGTCCTCAGCGGGAGCCTCATACCTGCATTTTACATGAACAATTTCCTTGGATTGTGATGGAGATTGCCCTGCTGTCCCCGCGAGGTCAACGCTGCCGCTCTTATTACCTGTAATACAACGTGCAAAGTTTATTTTATATGGTGTTATCCATTTGCTGGTACCGGTGGGGGCATGGTGACCTTCGGGGCTTCAGATACTGATATGAGCGTCCGTGACCCTTGTATATACAGTAACTATAGTATTTATTCCATTCTCCGATATTAACATCAACGATACCATAAAATTGGCTTTGTACAAGGGCGTACGTACCATAGCTCTTGCCGCTTCTATGGGGCCGTGGAGAGGAGAGTGTCAGTCCAGGTTGGCTGCACCCTTTATTTTAAATGGGGGTGCAGGGATCCCCTCTTTACAGACCCTACATCATTAACAAACAATTGAGTGGGGAATTAACCTAAGGATCATGGATAGGACAGGAGACAAGCACTTAAGGTGGTCCTACACATTTGTCAGGACCGGTTGACCATCTAATGTGTATGGCGACCTCCTGACTCTCCCCCGAGGGCACATGTCGGGGGAGAGAAGTGTTGGGCATGTTGAAATTTCATATGCCCGATCCTTTTATTCGTTATTAGATAAACCACGTCTGGCAGCGACTGTCTCCCTGAGAACACGAGCACGCTCGGCTGAATCAAGCGTGCACGTCTATGGGGGAGTCGAAAGAAATAACTGTCGGCCGAACGAGCGGTCGGCCAACAGATAGCTAAAATATATGGCCAACTTGAGTCCTCCTGTCCCAGGTAGTTAGGGGTATGGTGGTGTTAACAAGCACAAGAAGGGGGCCACATTTTTAAGGGGTTGTCTGGTTTAGAGAACGGTCTCAAATACTTTATTAGAAGGGGGTCCCCTATTTAGGACAATGGAGAGAGCAGCTACAAAGAGTCTTTCTCTGGAGGTCCCGGCCCGTCCAAGCATTACACGAACAGACCATTGATTTCAGTGGGAAATGTGTAATAATTAATTTCTCCTGTGGGGGCACTGCAGGGAAATTGAACACTTTCTGCTGGGTGTTGTGGTTTTGCAGCAGCCGGAGAGCCACAGATGGGAGACCACTGTACTAGAGGAAGACAATGAGAGGAGTAGTCCTTGTTTTCTTGCTGCTGTTCATCTGCAAAAATACAAAATGCACTGAATGATGACGTCGGCAAAACAAGCAAAGTCCTCGTCCTCGACCTCTGCCGAGCTGCAAACACAGAAACAAAGAGAAAACGTCCATGAAACGGTCAGAGACTTTGGGTCAATGTTCTGAATTCTTTTTCTTTGCTTTTTCTTTATTCTTTTATCCTCTGGCGACGTATTTCACGTTCAGTTTACAAGTTTCTGGGACAGCGGTGAGCGGCTTCTCTAGGGAACGTACTTGGTTAATGTGTAATGGAGCAGGTAATTGAAAAAGTTCGAAAGAATCCTGTCGGAGTCTCGCAAAGTGCCAAACGCTTGCTGCCAACTACAGCGACAATACCCTTAAAGGAGAACTGCCGCCGGAACCGGCTTCCCTTTGACTAATCCTATCTATATGCTGCCCCTAGAGGGCACAATGGTAACATATATAGAAAGAGTCTGTTATGGTTGGGCAGAACAGGCAGTAGTGTTGGGTGTAACTTGCAGCTGAAATCCTGCATTGAATAGAACTCAGTATTATTGATGATGATTTTAATAGGCAGTAACGCCAACCTAGTCAACCCCAGTTATCATGCAGACCATCCTCCCATAGACCAGTGGTCTCCAACCTGTGGCTCCTCAGCTATTGGAGCAATACAACTCCCAGCATCCCCTGACAGCCGGCATTCTAGAAAGTTGTACTTTTGCAATAGCTGGAGACTCAAGCCATCGTTTTTGGGCTCCATCATGGATGGAATATATAAATTACACTCAGGTCTGCGCTGGGTCCGGCTACTTGTCTTCTCCGATCAGCGCGTCTACAATAAACCTTCATTTACATCCATTAATAGTGACTGATCTTCACATTACGAGTTGAGCTTTGCACCCACCGGATCTTGACGGCATCATATTTGTGCGCCGCTCATTTAATTGGCCTCAGACGCAAGAAATAGGATTTTAATGAGAAAAGTTGAGATTGGCTCGGATACCATTCAGCGGGTCTTCGCTGCAGGATGTCGTACCGCGGCGGTCTGTGGACAGGGGTTTATGAATTTGCTGGTTTTATCAGCCCATAATGTAGATCCGAGATGTTACTATAAATCCATGAAGTGGGTCTAATACGCAACAAGGAAACCGGACCGGCAAAGCGATGGCCAGAACAGGCAGTTCCTTGGGTAAAATTGGATTGCACATGTGGAAGGAGGGGATCCCGCAGAGGTGGTCTGTGATGGGCATCCTTATACAAGTGCACTTAAGGCTGCTTTGTATGTATACAGTTTCGGTTTGCACTTTATGTTGAATCGTTGATAGGTTGGCACTGTACCTTTTAATTTAGTAGCCATGACTTGGCAACACAGTGGGCATGTGGGAGATGTTGGCGGGCTCTGGGTATGTGTGTGGATGCCTGAGCGTGGTTCCACACAGGTTTTGTAAAAATGTGAGGAAGTCTATAAGAGACTAACCACCAACCCCTGTGTCCACTGAAACTAACCACCAACCCCTGTGTCCACTGAAACTAACCACCAACCCCTGTGTCCACTGAAACTAACCACCAACCCCTGTGTCCACTGAGAGACTGTAACCTCCTGTGCCAGCTAAGAGACTGTAACCATCAAGCCCTGTGCCAGCTAAGAGACTGTAACCATCAAGCCCTGTGCCAGCTAAGAGACTGTAACCATCAAGCCCTGTGCCAGCTAAGAGACTGTAACCATCAAGCCCTGTGCCCACTGAGAGACTGTAACCATCAAGCCCTGTGCCCACTGAGAGACTGTAACCATCAAGCCCTGTGCCAGCTAAGAGACTGTAACCACCAACCCCTGTGTCCACTGAAACTAACCACCAACCCCTGTGTCCACTGAGAGACTGTAACCTCCTGTGCCAGCTAAGAGACTGTAACCATCAAGCCCTGTGCCAGCTAAGAGACTGTAACCACTAAGCCCTGTGCCAGCTAAGAGACTCTAACGGCCAAGCCCTGTGCCAGATAAGAGACTGTAACCGCCAACCCCTGTGCCCACTAGAGACTGTAACCACTAAGCCCTGTGCCCACTAAGAAACTAACTGCCAAACCGTGCCCATTTTTTACCTGAACTGCCACGCTGTATACCTATGTCATGTTGTATCCATACATTTGTTGCCCCCATGTGGAGTAAAGTCGTGTTTTCATTGGCAGCCGTTGTCTGACTCCATTACTGCGCCTTCCTCGAGACGAGTACCAGGTCAGTGCCAAGGACCACGATTTCCGTTCTGCTTCTTGTTATATTCAGAGTAAAGTTACGGTTTCAGGGGGGAGAATGACATAAAGTCTTCTCTAGGCACGGATCCTATGTTAACACTTTCTGATTTGTAGTCGGACTGTTATATTCTCTATATCCTACTGGAGCCAAAAAATATTGCTATTGGCAGAGGTCAATCTACTGCGCGCTGTCTCTTTAAGAAGTCTTGCCACTTTGATAAAAGTTTTCATGTAACCTCACGTCTGCGCAATTACAGAATCTTTACCGGAAAATCCCAGACAATTCTCAGCTAATCGTGTTTACAAAGTGATTTAAAATTAATTTGAAGCGCTCAGGTGTCAGGCAGCGAGAGAAGCGGCATCTGTCATCCCGACGGAAACGGCGAAAGGACAGGGAGGTCGTAAAACGCGCTCCGAACTATTCATGGAAATTTAAAGGGAAATTACAAACTGATCCCCTAGGCTTAGGAGTTACGAGTCCAAATATACAAGCGTCACCGGATTTGTTTTACATTTGGACAACTGATCCTGACGTCCTTGTTCTGTGGGGTTACAGCTCCACCTGTTCCCCCTCATTGATCGCTCCGCTTGTTTGACTACAGTTCTGTAGTTCTAGCTCGTGAACCGGGAAGCGCAGGATAAGCAGAGTTATTTTTAGGGGAGTCCTGAAATACATGGGATTGTGGGATAAATAAGTAGCAGATCCATATACATTTCCAATACAGTACTTGGACGGTAGTCTACAGAGTACAGACCCTTATCTCCCTCAATGCATATAAATGGCACCCAGGGGTGCAGAGGTAACTGTGGCACTCAGGATCTGCTATCTGAGGGGGTCCAAAGGCCCCTCTGCCACATAAGAAGTCACCAGGGTTATTAATAGTGCATGGTAGGTTGGGGGCCCTTCTTTAGTTTTTGCATTGGGGCCCGGGAGCTTTAAAGGCTATAGAACCTTTTTGAAGACTTTTTTTTTTTTATTATTAAAACCTTGTATTATAGCGTTTAGTGCAACTTTTAAATTTGTTTTTATTAAAAATCTTTTTTACTTTTTCAGATACAGCTACTTTATATCCTGGATACATAGAAGTTGTGTCTTGTGCTGAGACCCGAATCCGTCAGGTCAGCGGGACTGACGGCTTCAGTGACAGCGGGTCCTGCAAGTCTCTAACCGTTCATAACTTAGATGTGATGGGTAACAGGTGGATCCACGCAGGACCTGCTGACCTGACAGAAGCCGTATCTTGGACTGAAACCCGAATCCATCTCAAAAAGTAAAAACATTTTTTAATAAAAGCAAATGACAAAGTTGCACTAAACATTATAATACATTGTTTTAGTAAAAAAAAAAAAAAAAGATTTCCATAGCACCTTTGCTGAAGCCTGTATAAGTGCTGGTCTTTTGTTACAGTGTGCGGTGAGTCATGAAAATAGTCCAGTTTTTTTGCAAATAGTTCCTTAAACTGGACTGCAAAAGGGGCAGGGTGCATGTAAATGTACATTATTGGGGTGTAGGTGACGCTTGTCTGTCCATTGATCGGTGGTCTCTACGTTCCTGGGGTGATCTATACTCTTCTATTATCTCCTATTATCCCGTGCTGTGCTATAACGCTCATCAGGAATCCGGGTTCTGGTTTGCAGCCATGAATTCTTCCTGAGGTTTCCTGCTTTCCACATCAGGTTTTATATCCGACATCTATAATATGTGCAGAGAATCTGAAGAACTGCTGAGCAATGCCAGTGCTGGTGCCAGGTCCTCCGAGAAGCCCGTGCCCTGCAGCGGCACGTAAAACAGATCTACTGTTACTAGAAATAATGACCGGCAATATCTGTACCAGTCCTTGTATCCTGTGCTACAGTGTATGGCCTAATGCATATGACCCGTGGGCTATCTGCAATTTAGCGGGTAGCACACGGACCCATTCATTTATATGGCGCCATGCACATGACCGCGATATTAACGGATCTGTGTGGACGCCGCGAGTCCCGGCCGCAAAAACTCAGGACATTCCATTTTTAGGTTTTTGCGCGGATCTGTGAAAACCGATGACACCCGGATGCACGACAGAAGGATTTTTGTGGAAAAATGGACCACAAATCCAGACAGCGGACCTCAAAATCACCACGGTCGTGTGCATTAGTCCTATGTTTGTCATTAGGAAGTTATCTTATTGGTAGTTTCCACTAGGAGACTTGTACAGACCCAATACTTCCCACAACCAAGGGTTTGATATAATTGTATCCAGCCTGGACTCCAGACTGATACATTGTAACAAACCATCAGGTCCGGAGAAAGATCTGATGTGTTCAGCTCACAGAGGATTCTCTGGACTAAATACAATTGTAGCAAACTCTCAGCTGTAAGATTTATTAGGTTAGACGCTCAGCCTTTGGATGTACACAAGAATGTTACCATTCACAGCAAGCAGAGATCTTGAAAAGTATATTCATAAGTTGCAGAACTCTTCATTACACAAGGATTAGACTTTATTTACTTAGAACTTGAAGAAGACTCTTTAAGAAGTATAATATTTTGCTCAAGCCGTGGCCAAATAAAGCTCAGGGTGTTCAGTGCCCACCGGACACCCACCAAGACCTGAGACGGGCACCATTGCTCTGCATTTGATGGCAGCTGTAGTGCAAATTGTGAAACTCCATGTGATTTACTATGAAGAGACTTCCCAACTCTCCAATAGAAGTAAATGGGAACCATGGTGGTCGCGACTTTGTCCATTTGCTTCTATTAAAAAGCGCGAGTCAAATGCTGCATCATGTGATTTGGGTCTTATGACCTGTCTGTGCATCATTCAACACCAGCCTAATGATCATTGTTAAAATGGGGGAGGGGCACATTATTTAATATACTTTTATATGACCTTATATGTATTTAGAATAATTTTGTCCGTACAGACGTGACGTCATATGTCAGAGATGATCAGAAATGACATCATCACTTTATAAACACAGGAAGATCGGAGACCGCTGGAAATCCGTTACTTTTTTTTCCCGATGAGCTTTGTCCGCCATTGATCGGCTGTGATTGAGTCGTCTCCTGTCAGGTAGAACAGATGTGAAGCTTTATCTAGAGATACAGATCTGTCCCCAGAGGGGAGGTCACCGCCAGACGGGCCGCCGCCGCCATATCATGACGGAGAAGTATTGTCATAATCTGCTTTTCTTTGGATGAGGGTACATCTGCCTGGTTTGTCCTTGGGACTCGTCCCCTGTAATTGTTATATATTTAGTTGGAGCGCAAAAAAACAAATACGAGTAAAAGTAATATTTATAGAATATATCAGGAAATCGCTCTAGAGGGCCAGTTCCCTAATTCTGCGATTCTCATGATCGGCCATGGTACCGCTGTTCTACCCGTTTTGAAGTTGGCCCTACGCATAGGATTTTGATCGGCCAGAATGTGGCCCATTAATCGTCTGTGGGATCGTAATTGTAGCGCTAATTCTACCCTGTAGCGCCAATTCTGGGTAAACCAGGTGCACGCACAGGAGGTTATTCACTGACTGGTAGCATTCTAACCTCAATGCAGTAGACTGGGACCCGCATCTATCTGACATTTATTAAATATAATGTGGAGATGTCATAAATGTCCCTGCTGGGAAAACCCCTTTAACCATTTATCGGATCATCAATAATTTCAAGAAGAGCGGTTCGATTGCTGTGAAGAAAGCTTCAGGGCACCCAAGAAAGTCCAGCAAGTGCCAGGACCGTTTCCTAAAGAGGATTAAGCTACGGGATCGGTTCTACACCCGTGCAGAGCGTGGTCAGGAATGGCAGCAGGCCGGTGTCAGTGTATCTGCACGCACAGTGAGGTGAAGGCTTATGGAGGCTGGCCTGGTGATAGGGAAGGGCAGCAAAGAAGCCACTTCTCTCCAAGAAAAACATTGAGGACAGTCCTCTGCAGGAAGTACCGGGATTGGACTGCAGAGGACTGGGGTAAAGTTATTTTCTCTGATGAAGCCCCCCCTTCAGACTGTTTGGGACATTTGGAAGAATGATTGTCCAGAGAAGAAAGGGTGGGCGCTACCATGAGTTCTGCGTCATGCCAACAGTAAAGCATCCTAAAAAACATTCATGTGGGGGGTTGATTTTCATCCAAGGGAGTGGGCTCAAAACTTTGCCTAAGAACACTGCCATGAATAAAGAATGGTATCTAAGCATCTTCCAAGAGCAACTTCTCCCGACCACCCGGGAGCAACTTCTCCCGACCACCCGGGAGCAACTTCTCCCGACCATCCAGGAGTAATTTGGTGATGAACAATGCTATTTCCAGCATAATGGACCATGTCACAAGGCAAAAGTGAGACCTAAGGGGCTCGGTGAACAAAACGTTGACATTTTGGGCTCATGGCCAGAAAACTCCCCAGATCGCAATCCCATTGAGACCCTGTGGTCACTCCTCAAAAAGTGGAGGGACAAAAAAAAAACTGAAATTGTGATAGACTCCAAGCAGTGATTAGGTAAGAATTGGTCATCAGTCAGGATTTGGCCCAGGACCTGACATCCAGCATTGGTGAGCGAATTACCGAAGTCTTGAAAAAGAAGGGTCAACACTGTAAATATTGAGTCTTTGCATAAACTTGATGGATTTGTCAATAAACGTTTAAAAACGTATGAAATGTTTATAATTGTCCTTCAGTAACCAGAGAAACATCCGACTAAAAGATCAAAAAACCATGAAGCAAAAAACTGTGAAAACCAAAATCTCTGTCTCAAAACTGTTCTAGAGTTTTTTTTATCACAGTGTGGTGGTTTGGGGCTTAAGTGCCTAGGCCTAGTTTGCTATGGAGTTAGCCCATGTCCCTAGGTTCAAAGCATCTTGCATGCTGCTGGTGTGGTAGGTAGCGATCTCCTCACTTATACAAGTTTTGTGCTTGGTGATGGTTTTCTAACAATTTTGGCAAGCGGCTGACGCTCAACAGGGCAATGCATTTCTTCTTTAAAAGGAAGCCTCGCCTTGTGAACCTGCACTGGTGAAAGAATTTCAAAACTGAGACACAAGGAGGAGATCCTGGGGATAGAACCCACATGTTCCTGATTCTTCTAATTCATCAGCAGAGAACATTACCAGTGTGCTACCTCTGCTGTCGAGAGCCGGCCACAAACTCTTCCAAAGATGACATGTTCTTATTCCTGCTGGAAGTGACGATTTCATCTGGTCTTATGGGGATAATAAGAAAGTTAAGATACAAATGTGAGCTTGTGGTGTGGTTATTAAGTGGTGTCTAAATAGTGAGCGTCTTCTGTGCAGCCCCTGGTTCAAATCCTGATGTTTGGATTGTCCATAGTGGTACATTGCTTAATGGTGTTGAGGCAGTGCAATGAGATTGTTGCTGCATAAGAAAGTTAATTATGTAAAGTAAGTTAATTATGTAAAGTAAGTTACTTATACAGCTGTCTCTTTTGAGACAGCTGTATTTATATAGTAGATTATTACAAATTTCAGCAATATACTCATCACTCAAACAGGTATCAGAATCCATCACTCCATAAGTGGTACTTTGGGAAAGGGGGAGCAGCCCAAGGTCACCAGGAGGACAACATGGGGTTAGAACCCACATTGTACAGAAGTGATTCCTGCGCTCAACTCAGATCACACAAGCTGTGAGCTAGCTGCACAGCAGCCTTACATGGACAAATTTTTCACATCTTTTAAAGAAGTGTAATCGGACCTTCAACAAGAAAAACTTTAGATCACATTGGGGAGGAGGGGGCAGCATGACAGCGTGGTGGCTTGGGGCTTAAGTGCCTAGGCCTGGTTTGCTATGGAGTTAGCCCAGGTCCCTAGGTTCAAGGCATGCTACTTGTGTGGTAGAGGGTGGTCTCTTTACTTATAGAAGCTTGTGCTTAATAATGTTTTTCCAACAATTTTGGCAAACGGCTGAGGCTCAACAGGGCAATGCATTTCTTCTTTAAAAGGATGCCTCGCCTTGTGAACCTAAACTGGTGAAAGAATTTCAAAACTGAGACGCAAGGAGGAGATCCTGGGGATAGAACCCACATGTTCCTGATTCTTCTAATTCATCAGCAGAGAACATTACCAGTGCGCTACCTCTGCTGTTGAGAGCTGGCCACAAACTCTTCCAAAGATGACATGTTCTTATTCCTGCTGGAAGTGACGATTTCATCTGGTCTTATGGGGATAATAAGAAAGTTAAGATACAAATGTGAGCTGGTGGTGTGGTTATTAAGTGGTGTCTAAATAGTGAGTGTTTTCTGTACAGCCCCTGGTTCAAATCCTGATGTGTGGATTGTCCATAGTGGTACATTGCTTAATGGTGTTGAGGCAGTGCAATGAGATTGTTGCTGCATAAGAAAGTTAATTATGTAAAGTAAGTTACTTATACAGCTGTCTCTTTTGAGACAGCTGTATTTATATAGTAGATTATTACAAATTTCAGCAATATACTCATCACTCAAACAGGTATCAGAATCCATCACTCCATAGGTGGTACTTTGGGAAAGGGGGAGCAGCCCAAGGTCACCAGGAGGACAACATGGGGATTAGAACCCACGTTGTATAGAAGTGATCCCTGCACTCAACTCGGATCACGCAAGCTGTGAGCTAGCTGCACGGCAGCCTTATGAGGATGTATTTTTCACATCTTTTAAAAAAGGGTAATCGGACCTTCAACAAGAAAAACTTTAGCTCACATTGGGGGGTAGGTGTGTGCAGTATGACGGCTTGGGGCTTAAGTGCCTAGGCCTGGTTTGCTATGGAGTTAGCCCATGTCCCTAGGTTCAAAGTGTCCTGCGTGCTGCTTGTATGGTAGATGGTGGTCTCCTCCCTTATACAAGTTTTGTGCTTGGTAACATTTTTCCAACAATTTTGTCAAGAGGCTGACGCTCAACAGGGCAATGCATTTCTCCTTGAAAAGGATGCCTCGCCTTGTGAACGACTTTCAAAACTGAGACACAAGGAGGAGATCCAGGGGATAGAACCCACACATCCCTGACACTTCTAGTTTATCAGCAGAGAACATTACCAGTGCGCTACCTCTGCTGCTGAGAGCTGGCCACAAACTCTTCCAAAGGTGACATGTTCTTATTCCTGCTGGAAGTAATGATTTCATTTGGTCTTATGGGGACAATAAGAAAGCTAAGATGCCAATGTGAGCTGGTGGTATGATGATTAAGTGGTGTCTGAGCAGCGTGTGTCTTCTGTCCAAAATGGTACTTTGCTTAGGGGTGTGCAGGCAGCACAATGAGATTGTTGCTGCGTAAGAAAGTTACTTATACAGCTGTCTCTTTTGAGACAGCTATATTTAGTTTCAAAAGGTATTTATTGGTATATTGGTACAGAAATGTGATATACAATTACATTTAATCAATCCTCGCGCAGGAGGATACAGTAATAAGTGCTTGTTTTAAACAGGGAGACATTTACAGGGAAGTAAGGGATTTGGAGGGACATAGGGATGGAAAAATATAAACCAGCCAACTGAGCCATAAAATTGTACATATTAGTCATATGACTGTAGAGCGAGCCTAGTGTCACATTGTTGGACCACAATTTACAGGGTAATAGTATACTGAAAGTCGGGTGAATGAGGGGAGGAGAGCCATGGGTCCCACACCGTACGATAGAGGTGGAGTGAATCAGTTCTCACAGCCTCAAGTTTTTCAAATATAGCTATACGATTGACTCTATTAATAACCATAGAGATATCAAGATCAGCTGTACGCCACTTGGACGCTATATAGATTAGAGCCGCTAAGAGTATAAACTGGGCAAGGTTAAATTTAGAGTTCGGCATTCTGGGAGGAATGGCTCCCAGTAGACATGTAGGAAGCCGTTTTGGAACGGTAAACTGGCAGATATTAGAGATCAAAGTACAGATACCCGACCAAAAAATGGAGACTCGTGGGCACGACCACCATGTATGGTACATAGTTCCATCTAAGGCACGTCCTCTAAAACACTCGGCCGAAACCGTTGGGTATATGGCGTGAAGCTTTGCCGGGACGTAGTATGCTCTATGTAACAATTTTGTGGACGTCTCAACCAAGGATACCTGCCAGCTACCCTTACTAATAGTGTCACAGCATTGTCTCCACTGTGCAGGTGAGAGCGCGGCCCCCATGTCTTCCTCCCACTTCAACATATACGGTAATTTGGTATCGGGGTGTGGGGTATTAAAAATACTATATACCATAGATAACAAACCCTGCCGAGAGGGCGAAAAGATTAATATTCTTTCCAAAAGGGTGTATGTCATTTTAGTTTGGGCAGGGAGTAGTTTGCGCAAAAAAGAAAACATCTGGATAGCCCTATAATGTTCAGGGGCAGGGGGGGGTATGGGCCTTATTGAATTACGCATATGAAATCAGATGGTCAGCCCTAATGAAGTCATGGACTTTTGTTAGGTTTTTGGAATACCACCAACTATAGCTCGAGCTCTGAAGACCCGAGGGGAACACCGGATTTCCAATCATAGAAAGCAGCGGGGAGCATCGGGACTGCAGCCCATGTCAGAATCTAACTGATCGCCATAGAATGAGGGAGTGATATGATAGAAGGGAGATATTCTTTAACGTAGTCGGTAGGGGAGATACCATCCACAGCAATGCGCCCCATGAATAAGGTGTAATTTGAGCCGCCTCCAATGAGACCCACACCGGTGCCCTATCTGGCGGAAGATGCGTTAGTAACAGTTGAGCCACCCTAGCCGCCTTGTAGTAGTGTAGTATATTGGGAACCGAAAGCCCCCCCACTCTTTTATGATACATCATGACACGTGTCGATATATTCTGGGGCGTTTATTGTTCCAAATAAATGTAAAAATGTCTTTCTGGAGGAGTTGCAGATCACCTTTCTGGAGGGGGATAGGAAGAGTTCTAAATAAATATAGTAATCTGGGGAGGGTCACCATTTTGATCGTATTAATTCTACCCACCCAAGAGATCGGTAGTTTAGTCCACATCGCCATATCAGCCCTAATGGTCTTAAATACCTGTGGGTAATTGTATTTGTACATTGTATCAAGGGAGGGGGTTAAAGCTATGCCCAAGTAAGGGAGGTAATGCGTTTGGGTGTGGAAGCCAAAATTTATTTCTATCAGTTTTTGCAGGGAAGGTGGAACGTTACAATACAGGGCCTCCGATTTAGATTGATTCACACGTAATCCCGAGACTGCGGAGAAGGAGCCGAGAGCCGCCATCAGATTCGGGAGGGAAGTCAACGGTTTAGTGAGCGTGAGGATGAGATCATCAGCAAAGAGACTTATCTTTTGTGAGACAGCTATATTTATATGGTAGATTATTACAGCTTTCAGCAATATACTCATCACTGTATCACCCCTCCATAGGTGGCACTTTGGGGAAAGAGGGAGCTGCCCAATGTCACCAGGAAGACAACATGGGGATTAGAACATTGTACAGAAGTGATTCCTGCGCTCAACTCGGATCACGCAAGCTGCACGGCAGCTTTACAAGGATGCATTTTTCACCTCTTTTAAAAACGGGTAATCGGACATTCAACAAGAAAAACCTTGGATGAACTCAGGACACAACAGCATGGGGGTTAACTGCTTTTAAGGCTGGAGATCCTGGGGGTAGATCCATGGTCCTCACGTCAATAATTTATCAGTAGAGATCTTTACCAGTGCGCTACCTCTGCTTTCAAATGTTGGCAACAAATTCTTCCAAAGACGACATGTTCTTATTCCTGCTGGAAGTGACGTTTACATTTGGTCTTATGGGGAAAATAAGAACGCTCAGAGATCAGCCTGAGCTGGTGCTTAAGCAGCGTCATCTGTGTGGACCTCGCTGGGTGGAGGTGGTGTAGTGAGGAGGTTGCTGCATAAGAAAGTCACTTATGAGGCTGAAGCAGTTCTCTTTTACAGAACATTGCAGATTTCAGCAATATACTTATCACACAATCAGGTATCGCGTTCCGTCACCCAGTAGGTGTTGCTCTATGGGGAAGGGGGAAGCTGAATGTTGAGCACATAAGCTGTGATCTCACTGCTCCACTGGAACGCATCTCCACCTCATAAAATCGTGTGGTAATCTGACATTCAACAGAAATCACTTTGGACCGAATCGACCACCGTGCGCCGTGACTGGGGGGGCTTAGGGCCAGGGATGGTTTTAGACAGAGTGTGTTGGCTGCCGGGGCTTGTGTGCCGATGAGGTCTAGCGTTCCCCTGTATGAGACCCTGCAGCCTCTCACCCAGGTCGCCATTGCCAGAGAGACCACGGGGGTGAAGTTTAGCCATTGTCATCAGGATTGAGTTGCATAGTTATTTTTATTTTTTTTTAAATAATTTCTTTTTATTGGGTTAAAATAATAACTAGTATAGAAAACCCGTTACACAAAAGGAATGCAGTGGTCTGTTAATATATATAAATGTTCCCCATAGCTTCCCCCACACCGTATATTGCCCCCATAGCTGCCCCCACGAAGTATAATGCCCCCCATAGCTGCCCGCACACCGTATAATGCCCCCATAGCTGACCCCACACAGTGTAATGCCCCCATAGCTGCCCGCACACCGTATAATGCCCCCATAGCTGACCCCACACAGTGTAATGCCCCCATAGCTGCCCGCACACCGTGTAATGCCCCCCATACCTGACCCCACACCGTATAATGCCCTCCATAGTTTCCTCCACACCGTATAATGTCCTCCATAGTTTCCTCCACACCGTATAATGTCCCCCTCCCTCCCATACACAGTATAATGCCCCCATACGTATGGACCAAATAGAAAAATAATAACATACATACTTACCTATCCCCGTTCCCACGACAGGTGGAGGATCCTTTGCCTCCTCTGCACTGTGCTCAGTGCGCTGTGAGTGGCTCGACGAAGGCAGGCGCGATGTAGTGACGTCATCACTCACATCACACAGACCGGAGGAAGAGAAGGATCCTCCACCCGGCGGGGGAACGGGGATAGGTAAGTATGTATGTATGTTATGGGAGGAAGGGGGGTATTATACTGTGGGAGGGAGGGGGCATTATAGCTACGCCACTAATCACTCACATCTCCTTCCTCAGTCTAGTGGCTGTGGGCGGAGCAAACTGGCGGTTGGGCTGTGGGCGGAGCTCTATGTGGGCGGAGCTCTATGTGAGCTTCGGACACCACGTCCTTCTCGGTTATATAGATACATACAGTTAGCAATAAGATAGTTGTTATATTGATCCATTATAAAGGGATTACATAAAAGTAACAATAAAAAAACGTATTATCAAACTACGGTGACACAGTGAGAAAAATCTCCACTGATACAAGGAGTACGGTGAGTAAGAGATTCTATAAGAGCGGTGCGGGGGAGAGCAGCAATACACCGGAACATACAGTGATATATATAGTATCCATACTAACGATCCTTCTGAATTATATTTAGAGTGCAGACAAATATCCCAATTTTGAAGGAACCGCGGAAACCCGCCCAGACTTAGAGCGATTGTCATTTATTAAAGCGATGATTTCTGCCAACTAAGGAATGTCTGGGTTTTTACAATATTTTGCAATTTTCAGTCTAGTTGCTACTAATATATGGAAAATGAGGTTTATTAAAAAGAATCAATATCAATAGCTGGTAAGCATTGCAAGGGCCAGTTCACACTGAGTTTTGTGCAGGCAGAAAATTCAGCCTCAAATTTTGATCTGCCTGCACGCCGTTTGCCGCGTTTTTGCTACATTTTTCGCCCACGGCCATTGAGCTCCGTGGGCAAAAACGCCACGAAAAAAGGCTTTTTCTGCCTCCCATTGATGTAAATGGGAGGTCAGAGACGTAAACACCCGGAGATAGGGCATGTCGCTTCTTTTGCCCGCGAGACGGTTTTTCGGCTTGCGGGAAAAAAAACTCCTCCGCCGCCCATTGAAATCAATGGGAGGCATTTTCAGCAGTTTTTTTCGCACGTTTTCCGACAGTATTTGCATCAAAAAACGTGTAAAAAAAAACCTCAGTGTGAACAAGGCCTAAAGGGGATAAGGTAACATGAACTTCACAAAAAACTGATAAGTGTCCGCAGCTTCCCGCAGTTCGTTCAAACAGAAACCTCAGCTTCCGTTTCCCTCGCCATTGATCTCAATAGTGACGGGCACCTTGCTGATGGTTTCCGTTTGTCCCCGTGGTGACGGGGCTCCATCGTTTTGACGGAATCAATAGCAGATCCAGAAGCGTTAAAATCTGTTTCCCATTTATGTATAAACGGGAGGGGGTCTATAATTGGCGCTTCTACCATTGCAGCGTGAGATAAGAAATGACTTTTCTGTGGATAGAAGAATTTAATAGGGGAGTAGTCAATGGCGGTGGATCACAGTAGGGGATGTGAGTGGTAATAAAATTTGTGAAGATCACGTCTTGTTATAGTAAATCTGTCCATCGATTGAGCGAAGGCCAACAGACCAGCGGGGTCAGTGGCGCCCCCTATATGTGTAATGCCGCATGTTAACCAGTTCTCATCAGAAATGTTGCGCGTGTCATTATTTGTATGGGGGGGGGGAGCGCGGGGGCTGGACACCACCTTTTTACTATACATACAATTCCAAACATTCAGAGCTGCTTTTAACCCCTTAGTGACCAGACTATTTTAGGCCCTAATGACGAAGCAAATTGTTTTCATTTTTCTATAGTCGCATTCAAAGAGCTATAACTTTTTTTATTTTCCTGTCGACATCGCTGCATGAGGACTTTTTTTTTTTGCGGGATTACTGGGACTTTTTAATGACAGAATTTTTCGGTACATTTAACTTTTTGATTCACTTTTTTCGGGCGAATAGAAAAAAAAAACGAAAATTCCAATAAGTCGCGTGGGGACATAAGCAATAGGTCAGATTTCATTTTATTCAATAAATTCATATGGTTTACCTGAAGTGTTTGACAAGTTGTGGAAGTCCCGAGATGTGACTGAAGTTTTATCCCATTGCAGAGGGTATTTCATGCGGAGTTGCGAGTAAACCCGGTCCCACATGTTTAGTTTGTGGGAGATTTTGCTGCGGGTGTTTGTCGTGTTCATTATCTCGGGCAGCGAGTCGTTCCGGTTAGTAACTGATCGCGTGATATCCGCAAAAAGTCCTTATTTGTGGTCTGTCGTCTATTCGAATGCCGGAGATGTGAGGGTCGGGTCTTATTTTTTTCAGCCAAGGGCTCCATAGAAAGGGCAAAAAGTAAAGGGGAGAGAGGGCAACCTTGGCGGGGGCCAATAGTAATTGTGAAGGATTTGGATATGAATCCTGATGAGAATATTCTAGCTGAAGTGTAAAATGTCATTATATATCGGGACCAATGACCGAAGAAGCCAAATCTGTGTAAAACGGCTTGTAGATCCCCCAAGGGTTGTATAGGTTAATATGTAGGTTCACCTATAGAAAACCTGCACCAGTGTAACAGAACTGCATGCAGAGCAATCCCCTGATATTTACCTTATGTCGTGTTTGCAATCTGATAATACGGTTTTTATAGCCAATCCTCTGAGGTAACTCCAATCTGATACATTTTACCTGCACTGATACATTGTAACAAACTATCAGGACAGGAGAAATCGTAATGTTGTTTATTCAGCTACAGATATCCAGTCTAGACAATGGTCTGAGCTAAACACATCAGCAGCAGCACAAATTTCTCTCCTGCCCTGATAGTTTGCTACAATGTATCAGCGCAGGTAAAATGTATATCAGTCTGGAGTCCAAGCTGTCACAAAGAATTGCTAAGACTGGATGCAATTGTAACAAACTTTTAGCTGTAGGAAGTATTAGGTCTGTACAGGTTAAGGCCCCTACTAAATAGAAATGTCCCCATTCACTGGCAGCAAGCAGTTCTTGAATATGGTGAGAAATTGAAATCCAAAGTATATTAGAGATCTGCGGAACTTCTCATATTACAATATTTGAGCTTTATCAGGAGTACTGTAACAAGAATATATCTATTCACAGACAGCAAGCAGAGATCCGCACAAGACTAATTGTGAATAAATATATTTCAGGCAGGAATTTTTGGAATATCCGACCTTACACCTCCCCCGTTCTCGGGATCCGTGGTATCGGACATTACGGGGTGGGCCCAGTGACCCTGTTATTACTTGGCTCCATCTGGCTTTGGCTTGGACTCGAAGCGACATGTTGTGACATTTCATGTGTCCGATCCCTCGGTTGCACACAAAGCTGCAACACGCGGGTTCTGCCTGCGCAAATGTCAGTTTATTCCTCTCCGAGCTGTAATTAAGGCCTTTTTAATGGATCCCGGGTGCCAGCGCTGCCCACATCTGCTGCGGTGATTCATGGCGGAGGCTGCCTGGCAGGATTCGCGCTGCTGGTTTCTGTTTCATTGTATGCGGCCTGCGACATGTTTCTCAGACTTTAATATTTTCCAACATTTTTGAGAAGCCAAAGGGAGAAGATTATTTGTTATAAAACAGTTTTTTTCCAGTGTTCACAGACTTGGCTAATCCCGAGCTGTAAATTACGAGTGCCACGTGGCAGCGACATCCATCAGATACATGCAGGAGGCTGCTAGAGCATTAATGGCTGCAAGGCATTGTGGGAGCTGCGGGGAGACTTCTATACAAATCTAGATCCGGAAAGGAAATGAGGATTGTACGGCCGGCTCAGAACTATGTGTCAAACGTAACATGCAGAGGACTGATCTAAATGCAGCTCTGGATGTGACTGGAGCAGGTCTGCTAGTTTTCTATTAGCTCTCAGGCTCTCTCTGCTGTAGTGCATTGTGAGAAATGTTGTGTTGACAGGAGGTGTAGATGTAATATAGAGGGGCCCTTAGCGATAGTTATTGTTGCTCACCTTAACCTGGGGTGGGCCCCTCTCTTCTTGTGGCCCCCATAGTCTGCCTCTATGGTATGTACTGTACACTCTTGATTTTAGCAAAGTTGTGTGCAGGGCAGAAACCAGCAGAATTTTGAATGCAGCTTTGGATGTGACAGGAGCATAATTCAGATTCATAAAGTTGCTAAATATTTTATTCAGATTTAAAGGGGTTGTCTCCGCATTGACACTGGTGGCATATAACTAGGCACAGGCGGAGTGGCATGGGGCTTTCCTACTTGGTTCTAATGATCGGCAGGGGTAACAGCGGTCGGACCAAACACAGATCGGATATTGATGGCATATCCTAGTTCTGTATTCCACCAATGATAATCCATTACACGGCCCGCTCTACGTCGTATACTGCAGAGATGACATCAGATATATATATAAAATGTGTACGTGTATCTGAGCACTGGACGGGGGAGGGGGTTCTATTCATATACTGTGTTCTATTCACTGCTTTCTGGTTCTGAGTCTAGGAAAGCTGGGTGACAAGCAATATGGCCGCTATTACTCCCGTCATTGAATTAGTCTCCAGATTTTCCAATATCTTTCCCTGCGCTCATTTCCAAATTTACTTTGGTAGCTCTACATCCCCTGCCATTCAGGAGTGACCATTTATTTTAATGGCAGCCATATGGGGGGGAGGGGCACCCAGCTTTCTAAGAAACGGCAAAAAATTGTATTTGGTTCTTAGTTTGATCTGTTTCTAGAAAAGCTGTGTGACCCCCCCTCCCCCCCCCCCTCCAATATGGCTGCCATTATTACAGCTCTCCACAGCTTAATGATAAAGACGTCACCCAGCTTTCCCAGAGACCCATCCTGGAGAAGAGCCGTATAGAATATTTAGCAGCTTGAGGACGACTCAAGGACTTGGATTCATGTTTTCTGGGATTTCTCGGTTAATATTCAGTTCGCTGCGTAACCGCGTGGTGAGAATAACATTTTATTATTTTCCGGCGCCGCAGTCAGATCGTTCCTGGAATTCTTGTCATCATATATTAGTGAAATCTGAATCTCTCCCTGGCAGGGACTTGAGGCGTCGAGAGACATCAGCCCGGCCGGGATAAAAAGCTCCCTGCACGTCCCTCCGCGGCCGCCAAGATGCGTTATGTCAGATTACTCCAAAAATGCGCAACCCCTGGCGCCCATTACAGCCCGAGTCTCAGGGCCTGTCAATAAAGGAAGACTCCGAGTCATACCGATACATGGCGGTCCAAGGCAATCAGATACAGATGTAGCAGAGCTGAATTTGACATCTGCCTATGCATCACAATGTTATAGTTTATATCTCCGCAGGGGATTTGGAGCTCTGCAGGAGTCGGGCCTGAGTTCGGAGACGATAGATTCACTTTAATCCTTATGTAGCTGTTGCACGCGTCTCTTGTGAGGGGATTAAGATACTTTGCGTCCGACTCCGCGTTTCCTTGAGGGATTTTTATTTAGATCTTAAAACTAAAAAAAGAGATGGAAATGTTTCCCTGGATCATGAATTACAGTAAATAAATACATTATATTCCAAATATCACCCCGGAACAGCAATTAGTGTAAAACCAAGAAATAAAACGACGGCAAGAAATGTAAATCACTCCTCAAAGCCTCTTCATTTAATTATTCTCTCAAGTCATAAAAACTCAAATTGGCTCGGCTGCCGACATTTGCTGTGAACGAGGGGAGGGGGGGGGTGTGGGTAAATGGACGGCTGCACATCGCTAAGGACATTGCGGACGAGAATTTGCAGCATCTGGAGACACAAAACCTATAGGGTTGCATGTGAGACTAATGGTGGGGAGGTGGAAGGGCAGCAACTCGAGTCTTTTTTTGTAAGCCTTATTTATTTTGTACTGATTTTCCACTCCATTCACCTCCAAAGCTTCATTCAAAATTGTACAGGTTGCCCTTGGAAACCGACTATTGGAGATCAACCCTACTCAGTCGTGTGAACTATTGGCTCAGCTCTAAAATGATCACCTGAGTTCCCACAATGCAGCTTTGGATGTGACTGGAGTAAAAAAGTCAATACAATTACAGATCAGTAACTTGGATGTTCTGAACACTATATGTAGATTTATGCTGTATAATGTCATAGTCCGTACTGCAGGTTTTTAAAGGCGTCCTTGTGATATACGAGCAAATCTACTGTGTAATATAGAGAGCGGCGGCGTATAAAGCTACAGGGCAGAGATCATTGGCTGAACCGTACAGCCACGTTACTGTACACAGGTGCGTATCCTACTCGCCAATGACCGACCAAAGTCGCAGCGCCATAAGCTTCAACATAAAAAAAAAAGGACCACTAACCGTAAAGGCGCCGGCCTGTACCAGTGCGGGGGCGATGATGTGAGACACATATAGAGGTTTTCCGCACCGGAGATATTGGGTGTCATTCATCCCATTGAAGAATCCTACAGTCGGCAATGAAAATATTCTTGCTTAAAAAAAAAAAGTGACGTCACTTCTTGAAGCGTTTTACAAGCGGATTTTTTTCCCATTGACGCTTCTAAAATCTGCTCCATACGCCGGTATTTTAGAGGCTGTTTTCTCTTGAAATCAGCTTTGTATTTTTTAGCCTGTACATATGCTGTGTGAACGTAGCCCTACACAGGGGACGGTGTCAATAAATGTACCACTAAGGCTTCGTTCACATCTGCGCTAGGGCTCCATACCGACGGAGCCCTGACAAACACTTTCCCTTTCCATCACCATTGATTTCGATATCGACGGATCCGGTGCCCATGGTTTCCGTTTGTCTCCGTTGTGTAAGGGTTCCGTTGTTTTGACTGAATCAATACCGTAGTCGACTGCGCTTTTCATGCCGTCAAAATGACGGAACCCTTGCACAACGGAGACAAACGGAAACCATTGGCACCGGATCCGTCACCATTGAAGTGAAGTGAATGGTGATGGAAATGGAAACCTATGGTTACCGTTTGTGTCTGTCAGGGCTCCGTTCCGACTCAACGGAGCCCTAGCGCAGATGTGAACGAAGCCTTAACGATAATAAGGAGGGGGTTAAGTCCTCGAGATTGAACCTATCCAGTAAAAGCTCAATTTCCCTCGTATAACAAAAAGCTTTGCAACTTAGTAATAGACTTGGGGGGATTTAACGTTTCTACACATATTTTCTGATGTAAAAAAGTCCCAAACGGCTCAAAAGTCGCCCAAAATTTTGACCTTTGGGCATTTTGACCTTAGTCAGGTTTCTAAAAAGTGGGTGGAGCTTAGCAAAAGAGGGCGGGTCATCGGCGGCCTGACCCATTTACTATAATTTACACCAGATTCTGGCGAGCGCAGATTTCACACGGACATCCGAAGATGCAACGAGTTTATTAGGAGCCGTGCGCCTCGTTATAAATTGATTGTTTCCTATTAGGACTTGTCTATGAAATGGCAGTCTTAATAAATTCTTTATTATTTTCAAGATCTCTGCTTGCTGCCGGTAAAGGGAAACATTAACATGCGGAGGCTGAAAACCGGCACGGACGGGCAGCAGTTTGTCACCCACGGACCGTGCACATGCAAGATATGCATTGACTTCAATGAGCCCGGACCGTATAATGACATGTCCTATTCTTTTTGGAAACCACGGTCGTGTGCATGAGGCCTAATAATACTTCTCACAGCTGAGGGTTTGTCATATTAGTATCGAGTCTAGACAAACCTCTGAGATAAACCCAACAGCAGCACAAATCTCTCCCCTGTCCTGAGTCTGTTACAATGTATCAGTCTGGAGGATCGTCTAGACTGGATACAATTATAGCACATGTTTAGCTGTGAGAAGTATTAGGTGAGGGCGGGATTCAGTCTCTGGATGAAAACAAGAATGTTCCTATTCACTGACAGCAAGCAGAGTTTGTTATAATGGTGAGGAATTCAATCACAAGATCGATTAGAAAGTTGCAGGAGTTCCAGTAGCCAATGATGAAGCTCCATTAGCGGTTTTCTGGCGCTGGTACGACGTATCATTGATGTATTGACCGGGCCGGGACGGTTTCCACTTCACTACAAAATAGCTGCAAGAAAGAAGCCAAGCCTTGTGTAAGAACTCTGCTGCGCTGGCACGAGTCAAAGGGCGCGACGAGTCGGGTGATACACGCAGGGGCCGCGCGCACCGCTTAACGTTTTTAGCTGACGCTGCACGGGTCATCGGTGCTCGGCCGGACTTCAGCTTCCAGCAGCGTGTTCATGACGGCTCTGGTCAGGTAGCTGCAGGTCCCCCTCCTGCCCAGCGGGGGCGTGTTGTAGAAGTCGGACATGTCATCCTGGAGAGAGAACACAGCGTTAGCCGGATTATAGAAAGCGCCGGGATCAGAACTCATCATCTGCTTGTTTGTACAACGATATTCGCTCCAGCGCTGCCCGGCCGTCTACAGCTGCAGAATGCACAGGGGCGGCAGGACGGGGGAAGGGCCCGCAGCTAAAGAGAACCCCCGAAAAACAGGACTGTCAACAGTACAGATAATATACAGGATCAATATGATTAATGGGGTTAATAAAGCTTCATCGTTGTATAATGGAAAGGTCTGCCATTTTCTAATAGACTTTCAAGATCTCTGCTTGCTATCAGTGAATGGGAACATTCTTGTCTATATCCAGAGGTTAAAAACCTGTACAGACTTTCTACTTACAATTGTAGGCAGTTTAAAAAAATCCTCTGTGAGCTAAACAGCTTGGACTCTAGACTGATACAATGTAACAAACTATCAGGACAGGAGAGAGATTTGTGCTGCTGCCGTAATTAGCTCACAGAGGATTGTCTAGAATGGATACAATTGGAGCAAACCTTCAGCTGTGAGAAGTAATAGGTTTGTACAGTATTTAATGATGTAAACAAGAATGTTTCCATTTACTGACAGCAAGTAGAGATCTTGAAAATGGTGCGGGATTAAAACCCAGTCTATGACGGTGTGAAGAACATTATATTATACAGTGATTAAAAGTGGTTTTTCAGGAAAATTAACATTAATGACGTCCGGGACCCCCACAGTGAAGCAGCAGCCTCTTCATTGTTTCCATTGCCACAGTGCCTCATCTGGCTGTGCTTGGTACTGTAGCTCATCCTATTCGCTATGTAAACAATGGAGGGGTCCCGACATACATGTTATTGCCGCGGCCACTTGACTGGGGGTCCTTGAGGTCACAAACTCACTGATCAAACCCTGATGGCCTATCCTAAGGAGAACCCCTGTATATGATATACCCCCTGCCCCCCATTACTGGCCGCGCTGCTCAGGTGTCTGTCTGGATTTCATTTGATGCGCTCGGCTGGGTTTTTGGAGAGGACGATCAGCCGTGACCTTCAGCGGGGTCCTGACTCACCTGCGTCTCCGCTCCTTGGAGTCGGCTCTGGTCTTGCTGAAAATCAAGAAACGCGTCTTTCACCAGTTTGTCCAAATCGACTTTCTCTTGAAATTCGAACTCTGGATTTCTCTCTAGGATGACGGAGACGATCATCAGCAGCTGCCGGGACATCAGAGAGGACGTTACATTAGGGGGCTGCACTAGAACCGGTCACTAATGAGTCCGTCGCCTGGACTTATTGGGGGGGGGGGGGTTAATTTTTGCAGCCCCCTTGGGCGAGGTTCACACTAGCAGCATCTTTCATGCAGGGATCACACATTGTAAGTGAATGGAAACCAGTGCCCCATGCGGACAGTAATAGGACTTGTTACCTCCACTATGATCTGCCGGTATTCGGGCTGTGCGATGTTCTGCAGCATGTCCTCCACTAGAAGCGAGAAGTTCATCTCGTACATTGTCATGTCGGACAGGGTCGGTTGCTGCGCGGAAAGTAGGAAATAGACGAAGGGTTAAATTGCTGCAGTTGAGCGGTGTAGAGAACGGCGTGCGGTCCGGGAATACTCGCTGTCAGGCCGGGGCTCCGCTTTAATTTTAGGCACCCCGGTCATAGCACTTGTTATGGGGGTCGCATAAAATCAGATGTGCGCAAGATGTTTCAATGGAGTTGCAAAAATTGTAACAATTTCCGATACTTTGTGGTTGCGATGTTCGCACGTGATTTTACGCGACCCCTTGTATCCCACGCAATGCGCTACAATCGCGGTACGTAAAATCGACATCAAGCCCGTGTTTCCAGCGGTCACCGTCTCCTATATATATGGCGGTGGATCCTACGTTTGTGCACGGGCTGTATACCTGAGGGAGGAACTTTCCGGACACGATGATACCGCTGGGCGTCCTCTCCAGAATCTGCCACACCCTGTCGTAGAAACCGGACGGATTTCTGTTCAGAGAGCCGTCTATCTGCCTGCGGTTCAGCCAGCACCTGCGGAGGGACGGAGGGGTCTAGTCAAAAATTACCGATACTGGTGAAAGTTTATGCTATAAAGGGAAACCATCAGTAATTTGAACTAATCTCTTTGCCCAACACCCCCTTCCAAGTAGGAATTTCTAAAGCCGTTTGTATATATTGGATGCGTTGATTTCAACTGGCTCCACTGACCATCTTATGTGTATGGGAACAGCTCACAGAAGATAAGCGGCATCAGATGGATCTGGCAGCCGCTTATCTCTCTTACTCCAATTACATACAGCCTCAGCTGAGCGTGCAAATTTAAAGGGGAATCACGGAACATGGATAACTTAAGGATATTGACAGCTTTAGGGAGTAGAGGACATGGTGGTGGTAGTAGTAGACGACAGTGGTTTACTTACCGACCAGACCGCAAATAGTGATTATCGTAATCTCTCTGGTACTGAAACAAACAAGAGCTGCACTCAAAATTCTGCTGACTGCTGCACCGTGTCCTGAGAGAAATTTGCAATCTGCTAGTTGGCCGCCTATAAGACTATCCACTTTGATGCATTGCATTGTGAAAGATGTAGAAATTACATAAAAAATATTGCATTTCTCATAATGCATTACAGAGGCCATGCTCTAACTATGTACCTTTCACCTGAGCTCCCACAATGCACTGCTTCAAGAAAACTAGCAGAATTGTACATGCAGCTTTGGCTGTGACTAGAGTATAAGACATGATGTGAAGTGCAGATGGCTCGTAGGAGGAGGGGAAAAGTCCTGGAGATGACGTCTCTTACCTCCCTGACTGCTGCGGCTGCAGGATACAGAGGAGAAGCTGTTTGATGTCGCTGGGGGAGAGTTGGTAGATGTCCTTCTCGGGCTGCTCCCCGCCGCGGATCTGTAGTTCGTATCTCATGGCGTGAAGTATCCATCTGTAATAAAAGTCAATGGCGGAATCGTTAGACTAAATATCAGCCCCCCCATACATAGCGGCCCCTTATGGGGGTCTTATTCTCAATTTATTTTAAGACTTACACAGCTGGAACCACAAAACGTTTCAATATTCGTTATTTCGTTGTTGATTCTATAGCGCATTTATACGCCGCAGCGCAGAAGTTTTGTTACAGTAACACATTTTGTATTAATACTGTTCTATATTGACCCACTTAAAGGGGCTCTCCAGGATTCATCCCCCTCCCAACAAACAGCGCCACTAATGTCCACGTGTCTGGTATTGAAATGAAAGAGGTTGAGCTGCAATACCACATCCAGACACCAAACAAGAGTGGCGCTGTTCCTAGGAAAAAAAAAAAGGTAGAACTTTTTCTGAGAGAAGATTTACGGCATTCTAATATTGATGCTTAGGTAAGGCCATCAGTATCTGATCGGTGGGGGTCCGACCTCCCTGCGTCCCCTTTTATTGTTTACTCAGGTACAGATTTGTTAATCCTCTGCTTGCTTGACAATAATAGACGGCGCCGGGATAGTGCACACAGTTAATATTGGACCCTATAAGCAGTCACATTGCTGGAGCGTCTCTCAGATTTACATTTAATTAACAAACCCAAATAAGACGATGAATGTCCCGCTGACGACTACAAACAAAGCCAAGCGACGTTTTCCGATCTCCTGTATCGTGTGGAGAACGAGCAGCAAAGACGGAACAATTTCTGCTCATTTCCTCCAATTCTATCCAAAGCTGCGGTCAGAATTCTGCTGGTTGCCCTTGGAAACAGACTACAGGGTTTAGCTCCACCCTCTGTCAGTGACCTGAGATCTGTCACCTGATCTCCCACAATGCACTGCTCTCTGGTAACCATAAACCCAGGGGAATTCTGACTTTAGCTTTAGGCATGAATGGAGAATAAATGGTCATGTGACTAAGGACATGACTTCTCCTAGCCAGTGTTTCTCCAACCTGTGAAACTACAACTCCCAGCATGCACTTTGGGTGTCAGGACATGCTGGGAGTTTCCGTTTCACTGCTTACTGGTCTTGATATTCTAGATTAACACCGGAGTCACAGACTTACCTGCTGGGAGTTGTAGTAGGGGTAGTGAGCTGCAGGTGACGTGGTTACATATAGTTAGGAGGAGGTTATAATAAGTTGGGGGGGGGGGGGGCACAGGCAATGTACGGTTCCCCCCCCTCCCCCATGTGACGCGGCGATGAGCGCAGGTCTTTACAGTAATGGTTCTGTCAAGCGCTTGATCTATTTCTACAAGAACGACCGAGCAGAAATCAATAGCGAAGCCGTAAATTATTATCGGAATAGAAAATCAGCAGTGGAGAGTAACCTCAAACACAGCGCGGGGGTCCTGCCCTCCCCCATCATACACAATCATCAATGTAACGGGGTATATAACATATATCTATAGCAGACAATTGCTTCTAATACAGTCCCACAGGTGGAGTGTCACTAGTGCCACGTCAATGTGACCTACAAATACCTGACTACCTTAGGATGCGTCCGATGCAGAGGTATATAGCAATCTAAGAGTCAAACATGGATATAAATACTACCCCCCCCCCTCGTTAACCTAGAAATTACCAACAACTCCTGTATAATCACACGTTCTGCACCTTTTAAATAGACTTTGTTTCCATTCT
This sequence comes from Rhinoderma darwinii, assembly GCF_050947455.1. Classification (NCBI taxonomy): domain Eukaryota; kingdom Metazoa; phylum Chordata; class Amphibia; order Anura; family Rhinodermatidae; genus Rhinoderma; species Rhinoderma darwinii. Next base: position 84,297,480 of record NC_134695.1, read on the forward strand.
TGTGTTTTCAAGATCTCTGCTTGCGTCCGTGAAATAAAAACTTGTACAGACCTTGCACTTGTCACAGCTGAGGGTTTGCTACACTTGTACCTAGTTGAGGTAATCCTCTGTGAGCTAAACATATAGACTGACACATGTTACCCCGCGCTGATACATTGTAACTATGGAGGAGAGAGATTTGTGTGGCGGATTTGTACAGACAAAATACAATTGTAACAAACCCTCCTCGGTGAAGAGTAGGTGGTCTGTAGGGGTTTTTAGCTTGGGGGATGTAGAATGTTCCCATTCACTGACAGCAAGCTGAGATCTCAAATAGTGACAGATTGGTAAATTTTGTATAATTTTTTTGTTTTTTTTCCCTCTATATAATCACATAAAACCTGAAAACTTTGTACCAGACATATACAATAAAAATACCAGACGCAGGAGAGGCAAAACATTAACCCCTTGCGGTCAAAACCACGGAAACCATGACTGAACCCCATTAGAAATCACTGGGGTTTGTTGTGTGGTATTTGGATCTGTCGGCGGTTTCTGTAATGAACTGAAGCAGTGACGCAGATGTGAACAGAGCCCTAGATACAGTCACTCTCCGTGCTGACAAGTAATCAGATTGGGGGTGGATAGTCCGGCGGGGGGGGGGCGGCGGCTGTACTCACCCCACGCGGATCTTTAACATGCCGCTGAACAGCTGCGGAGTGTTGGAGACGATCCATCCGATGTGGATGACCAGCTCTTGCTGCAGGACGGCCTCCCGCTCGTCGTACGGGTTGCACTTGCTGTAGATTATTTCCTTTATCACCCCGGGAGACAGCGGGTTAGAGATGACCTCTTCCTCGTGACCGAAGACGCCCAAAGTCACCTAAAAAGACAAAGTAACGGAGGTCACGGCGGGTTCGGGATGGACAGAACCTCCCAGCGCGGCGCCGAGCGTCAGACGTTCACAGGCAGCAAACCAGACACCGCGCAGTGAATTGTCGCCTCTTATCGTGAGGATGGAGCGGCGCTTAACGCTGTAACGCACGGAATTTTACATAAATGCAGTAAGTGGGCGCAGAACACGGAGTAGTCACAGACCTGGCACCAGACAAGATTAGTCTGTTAGACGGACCATCAATAGACAAAGCCAATTCATTCTGAGGGGTCCTCTGTGAGCTAAACAGCCTGCACTGATACATTGTAACAAACTATCAGCACAGGGGAGGGATTTGTGCTGCTTAGAGAATTATCTATTGATGTAAGCAAGAATGTTCCTATTCACTGACAGAATGCAGAGATCTTTAACTATATCGACTGTGTATGGACAAGCAGAGGGGTAGCGTGGGACGCGGTGTGATCTGCCTAATACGATGATGTGTCCTATATCTATGTCATGTGTAAAGCCCCCAGGATATGTCGTAAGTGTCCGGTAGGTGGGGGTCTCATCTTTTGGGAGAACGTGGTCCACTGAACCCCTAATGAGGCTGCATGCAGGACAATAGCAAATGGAGAGGGGTCTGCGGACATACAAGGGGTCTCTCCACTGACCTCTATGGGAGTTACGGAAACAAATGCTGCTGTTGTGCGGCCCGCTCTCCTCCAGTATACGCCCTCAGGGGCCCCCGTTCTGATAGGTCATTTATAGCACTGTATATATGTGTGTATATATAGAATTATTAGAACTACTACGCGAGTCACAAGTCAGGAGCCGGTTATAGAATTCTGCGCCGATTCTGAGCTCCAGAAGACCGGCGCCATATTTGAATAATTGTGCATAATGAGAATCGCATGTGACCTGTACAGAGTTTGCGGACGATGCGGTCACATGATTAAGTTACGTGTCTCCAAATAACGCAGCTGGACGTCATGCGCAATGGTTTATATACTGCGCCCGTCTTAGGGCCCATTCACATGAACAAAGTCCGTGTGCTGCGCATGGAACGCGGACCCATTGATTTCAATAGGACCGTTCACACATACGTGAGTTTTCACGCAGCCAATGGGTGCGCGTGCGTGCTCGTCTGAATGAGCTCTTATTGTATAGAAGAATTTTTTATTACGAGCGCATTGTAGAAAAGCGTCCTAGTCCGCGATCTCCATTACAACGATGGGTGCACCTAGGACTGATGCCCCTCACCCCAAAACTACTGGATAAGTGGAAATGGCTCCTGACTTTTGACTCTATATATATATTCAGTAATTACAATTGGATACATATATATATAACTAGTGAGATGATGGTAGTTGTAGTACTCACCTGCTTGCCCTGAACTAATGCATTAGTTATAGATGGGGCGAGGCTGTCCACTATTTTACCTAAAAGACTGGCAGCAAGACGGACAACTGACCTGGAAACAGAAAACAGAGCAGTGCCACTCCACCTGTCACACAAGCACAAGTCTCATTAGCATCTTAAAGGTCCCGGGAGAGGATGAGCTGCGCACACTGAATTTGAGATGGAGTTCCCCTTTAAATCCCTATTTGCATATTACATGAGCAGCGCCTCCATTACCGGGTTTCTCTCCTAACATTTACCGGAGCGCGGCAGAGAATCCGTCCTGCGGAGCGTCGGCTGATAATGAGGAATTCAATATTAAAATAATCAGTCGAACGAACGAACGAACGAACGAACGAACGACAAAAGGCAATTAATGCAGATTTGTAGAAATAAAGAGGAACGTGCGGCGGCGGCGTCTGACTAACGCGGCGAGATCACCGTAAAGGGGGTCAATATTTATCTCACAGCAGAACAGTCCTGCTTGTAATACATAAGGAGACATGGGAGGCTGTGGTACTACAAGTAGAAGAATGCCCACCTCTGCTTGTCTGCCAGGATGTGCTGAGACTTGTAGTTCTCGGAGCAGTTGACACTTATAACGCTGAATAACTCTGCTTACTTATTTCGTTACATTGTGTCTTATACTATAGTCACCTCTAGAGCTGCATTCACAATTCTGCTGGCTGCTTCTTTGAGTACATCAACACTGTGCACCACTGACCATACTGAAGGGCAAAGCTGAACTCCCACAATGCTCCTTATTTCGCAATGAATTGTGGGAGTAGTGTTTAAACCAGGCCTTGGAAATATTACAGAATACATATCCCAAACCCGTAAAGATTCGGGATGTCTTGGAACCCGAGAGCCTAAAGGTCAGCAGCAGAATTATGAATGCAGCTCTGGATGTGACTGGAGAATAAGACATAACACAAGATCAGCAGAAGGTAAGAAAAGCTATTCTGTATTTAAAGGGATTGTCTAGTTTAGAAACCCCAAATCGTACACTGTAATTGTTAAGTTGATAGACGGGGGTCCTAATTCTGAGTTGATGGATGGGGGTCCTCTGTTCAGAAACCTCATCTTCTCTGTTGCTGCCCCCCCCCCCCGCCCCAAATCTCCTCTGCTTTTTGCTGCCACTAGGGGGCGATATGTATTCAGATCCTATTTACGGAAGGTCAAGTGGGCTCTATATAGATTGGCCCCCTAGTGGTGGAAAGATATAGCTGACTTTTCACAAATCTGTGTTTAGGGTGAGGATGGAAAAAAAAAAGGTAGTTCTGTACTACAACAGAATCATGGAGCCTCATCAAGTATAATAGAAAAATTCTCCCGATGCTGCTGATTTTTCAGGCAGGTCCCCTTTAAGTTCTATTATAACGAGGACGGTGTATTATAACTTCTGCTCCGTCTATCATTATAAAATGTGGGACAATATAGAAGCTGCTCCTCATTATCCATTGTCCTGGAACTCCGGCAATTAATTTGTCCTGACGCATCGCAGCCGTGTGCAGGGATTCTACCATCGTTTGGTCAGGTCTGTAGGCTTTGGGGTCGTGCGGGGTCCGGACTTATGAGGTTATTTTCTGCAGAATTTTCTTTGGGTTTTTACGCTGCAGAAAGTCTAAAAATGAAGCAATCCTTGTAATGAGGGTAATGAACGTCATGGAGTCAGACACAGTCACCGAGTGTAGGATATGTGTCAGGGAGCTGCTAATAGAGGATAATGGCGCTCTTAGTCCCGTCCGTGCTGGTTAATGGTCCGCCGCTACATAAAGAAAAGTGCGATTCCGGTTGCAGCGCTATTAATAGCCATAAAGTGATGGCATGGTCTGGAGTGCTGGGAAGTTTCAAACAAATTGACTGCACGGTGAGGACATCACATTTCTACTGGTGAACTTTAACGGTTTGTGTGCTGTAATCTCATTTACAGATGTAGCAGAGCTGAGTTTTGCATTTGCTACATTCATGCGAACATAACCATGTTGTTGTTTTTTGCAGAAGACCTAAAAAAACACTATTCACCTCTGAGCACTATTTTACAAATAAATCATTTACATAAAGCTTTTGGTCACTGTGTACATGACATTACTTACCCTGTATTATACTCCAGAGCTGCACTCACTATTCTGCTGGTGGAGTCACTGTGTACATACATTACTTATCCTGTACTGATCCTGAGTTATATCCTGTATTATACTCCAGAGCTGTACTCACTATTCTGCTGGTGGAGTCACTGTGTACATACATTACATTACTTATCCTGTACTGATCCTGAGTTACACCCTGTATTATACTCCAGAGCTGCACTCACTATTCTGCTGGTGGAGTCACTGTGTACATACATTACATTACTTATCCTGTACTGATCCTGAGTTACATCCTGTATTATACTCCAGAGCTGCACTCACTATTCTGCTGGTGGAGTCACTGTGTACATACATTACTTATCCTGTACTGATCCTGAGTTATATCCTGTATTATACTCCAGAGCTGTACTCACTATTCTGCTGGTGGAGTCACTGTGTACATACATTACATTACTTATCCTGTACTGATCCTGAGTTACACCCTGTATTATACTCCAGAGCTGCACTCACTATTCTGCTGGTGGAGTCACTGTGTACATACATTACTTATCCTGTACTGATCCTGAGTTATATCCTGTATTATACTCCAGAGCTGCACTCACTATTCTGCTGGTGGAGTCACTGTGTACATACATTACTTATCCTGTACTGATCCTGAGTTATATCCTGTATTATACTCCAGAGCTGTACTCACTATTCTGCTGGTGGAGTCACTGTGTACATACATTACATTACTTATCCTGTACTGATCCTGAGTTACACCCTGTATTATACTCCAGAGCTGCACTCACTATTCTGCTGGTGGAGTCACTGTGTACATACATTACATTACTTATCCTGTACTGATCCAGAGTTACATCCTGTATTATACTCCAGAGCTGCACTCACTATTCTGCTGGTGCAGTCACTGTGTACATACATTACATTACTTATCCTGTACTGATGCCGAGTTATATCCTGTATTATACTCCAGAGCTGCACTCACTATTCTGCTGGTGGAGTCACTGTATACATACATTACATTACTTCTCATGTACTGATCCAGAGTTACACATCCTGTATTATACTCCAGAGCTGCACTCACTATTCTGCTGGTGGAGTCACTGTGTACATACATTACATTACTTATCCTGTAGTGATCCTGCGTTATATCCTGTATTGTACTCCAGAACTGCACTCACTATTCTGCTGGTGGAGTCACTGTGTACATACATTACATTACTTATCCTGTACTGATCCTGCGTTACATCCTGTATTATACTCCAGAGCTGCACTCAATATTCTGCTGGTGGAGTCACTGTGTACATACATTACATTACTTATCCTGTACTGATCCTGCGTTACATCCTGTATTATACTCCAGAGCTGCACTCAATATTCTGCTGGTGGAGTCACTGTGTACATACATTACATTACTTATCCTGTACTGATCCTGAGTTACATCCTGTATTATACTCCAGAGCTGCACTCAGTATTTTGCTGGTGGAGTCACTGTGTACATACATTACATTACTTATCCTGTACTGATCCTGAGTTACATCCTGTATTATACTCCAGAGCTGCACTCACTATTCTGCTGGTGGAGTCACTGTGCACATACATTACATTACTTATCCTGTACTGATCCTGAGTTATATCCTGTATTATACTCCAGAGCTGTACTCACTATTCTGCTGGTGGAGTCACTGTGTACATACATTACATTACTTATCCTGTACTGATCCTGAGTTATATCCTGTATTATACTCCAGAGCTGCACTCACTATTCTGCTAGCTGAGCACTGATACATTTAAACAATGCAGTGCTGTTCAGTCCATAAAAGCCCCCCCCCCCATTCTTTACAAGACCCTCGTACATTGCACATAGAGGTTTTCCCCACTGCATCTCTCACATACTGACGCAGCAGCCATGGGGAAGCCCTTCCTGTCCAGTGCATTGCACGGCTGGGGGGGATTACAGACTGAGTGTTGCTACGTTGCTTACATAAAGTAAGTTTGTAATTCGGCACAACTCTTGCTTCTATGAGGATCAGCTATTGGTGGAATTACATAGGACTGCAGGAAAACCAACTGCATAATTCTTCTTACAAGGGCTGAAGCATAAACCATGCAGAAAATAAAAATTCAGCACTGCTACATCTGAATGCCTGAAATGGAGGAATCATACTGTCACCAAAGCCATAGTCGCGTCTCATTTTCTGCCGCATTATCAGATGTCACCGGTTAGTTCATATCTGTTAATCCAAACACATGCGGATTATTTTATTTTCTGGTAGCGCCATGCGGAACGTAATCAATGGCTGTTCCTGTAAAAGCCGACGACGCAAGCGGCTTGTTACCTGCTTCCCGTGTACCAGGAGCGTGGTGATATGTGGCGCTATAGAGGAGGCTACTCTCTGCATGAAGGCAGCCGTGTAACGGACCACAAACCTGCGTGACAACAGATATCAGTCATAGTGAAGCGGAAGGAGGGTGCGGGGGAGGGGAGGGAAGCTACTATTTATTAAATACTGAATGACTTCGTCATCTTGATCATGGCAATCACAGGATCACTTGGGGAAAAATATATAAAAACTGTAAAAAAAAAAAATGTAAAAAAAGAGTGACGTCAAAATTGCAGGAGGGTTCATACAAGCCGAAGTGCAGCTTCACCTTTAAACATCGTTTCACATCTAGATCTAATCCGTATAAAATGTGGCGTAACCTCGCCGACACTTATCTTGTACTGATCGTGTTATTTCATGTCTTCTACTCCAGTCACAACCCAAGCAGCTGTAACAAGTGTGACGTTATCCATGTAAATCGACACTGTGCCGACAGACGCAGCTCTAGCTGAAATGCTCTAATGTCCGGCAATCTGCTGCATTGCATTTACGTATCCCACAACACACTGCAGCTGTTCTCTGTGGAAGTAGGGCTGCGTGATGCAGCTCTGGATGTGACTAGAGAAATAAAGTATCCCCGAGACCGTATATAATAAAAACAGAGAAGTATCTACAATGTTACACCCCTATTTATATTATAAAGATATGGACAATTCCCTATATTTACATTTACATTATTGGGGATTTATCTTATTAAAATCATCGTTCTCTTGTCACTCGTCCAGATTTATGTAAATGAAGCTCAATCACTGCCCAGCGAAGAGTTCAGCAACTTTCTAATAGACTTTGGGGAAGATTTACCACCTTTGAGTATTAAGTTCTCACCATTTTTAAGATCTCTGCTTGCTGTCAGTGCTTATTAGAAAGTTTTCATTATCCAGTGATTAAGAATTATTTACATAAAAACCTCTTCAGTTCCCGGCTCTGATATGAGGTGAATGGGGAGACGGCAGAGATTGTTTCCATGATGAGCACTAATTTCTGTGTTTATTTAGGTACAATGAGGAGCAGCTATGAAGAGTGCCCCAAAGAACGTCTCATTCAGCACCAAGGAGCGTGCCCCCCTACAAAATGTCATTCAGAACCAGGGAGCGTGCCCCCTACAAAGTGTCATTCAGAACCAAGGAGCGTGCCCCCTACAAAATGTCATTCAGCACCAAGGAGCGTGCCCCCTACAAAGTGTCATTCAGCACCAAGGAGCGTGCCCCCTACAAAGTGTCATTCAGAACCAGGGAGCGTGCCCCCTACAAAGTGTCATTCAGAACCAGGGAACGTGCCCCCCCTACCAAGTGTCATTCAGAACCAAGGAGCGTGCCCCCTACAAAGTGTCATTCAGAACCAAGGAGCGTGCCCCCTACAAAGTGTCATTCAGAACCAAGGTGCGTGCCCCCTACAAAGTGTCATTCAGAACCAAGGAGCGGGCCCCTTCTACAAAGTGTCATTCAGAACTAAAGAGAGTGCCCCCTACAAAGTGTCATTCAGAACCAAGGAGCGGGCCCCTTCTACAAAGTGTCATTCAGCACCAAGGAGAGTGCCCCCTACAAAGTGTCATTCAGAACCAGGGAGCGTGCCCCCTACAAAGTGTCATTCAGAACCAGGGAACGTGCCCCCCCTACCAAGTGTCATTCAGAACCAAGGAGCGTGCCCCCTACAAAGTGTCATTCAGCACCAAGGAGCGTGCCCCCTACAAAGTGTCATTCAGAACCAGGGAGCGTGCCCCCTACAAAGTGTCATTCAGAACCAGGGAACGTGCCCCCCCTACCAAGTGTCATTCAGAACCAAGGAGCGTGCCCCCTACAAAGTGTCATTCAGCACCAAGGAGCGTGCCCCCTACAAAGTGTCATTCAGAACCAGGGAGCGTGCCCCCTACAAAGTGTCATTCAGAACCAGGGAACGTGCCCCCCCTACCAAGTGTCATTCAGCACCAAGGAACGTGCCCCCTACAAAGTGTCATTCAGCACCAAGGAGCGTGCCCCCTACAAAGTGTCATTCAGAACCAGGGAGCGTGCCCCCCCTACCAAGTGTCATTCAGCACCAAGGAGTGTGCCCCCTACAAAGTGTCATTCAGAACCAGGGAGAATGCCCCCTACCAAGTGTCATTCAGCACCAAGGAGTGTGCCCCCTACCAAGTGTCATTCAGAACCAGGGAGCGTGCCCCCTACAAAGTGACATTCAGAACAAGGGAACGTGCCCCCCTACCAAGTGTCATTCAGCACCAAGGAGCGTGCCCCCTACAAAGTGTCATTCAGAACCAGGGAGTGTGCCCCCTACAAAGTGACATTCAGAACCAGGGAACGTGCCCCCCTACCAAGTGTCATTCAGCACCAAGGAGCGTGCCCCCTACAAAGTGTCATTCAGAACCAGGGAGTGTGCCCCCTACAAAGTGACATTCAGAACCAGGGAACGTGCCCCCCTACCAAGTGTCATTCAGCACCAAGGAGTGTGCCCCCTACAAAGTGTCATTCAGAACCAGGGAGCGTGCCCCCTACAAAGTGACATTCAGCACCAAGGAGCGTGCCCCCTACAAAGTGTCATTCAGCACCAAGGAGTGTGCCCCCTACAAAGTGTCATTCAGAACCAGGGAGCGTGCCCCCTACAAAGTGTCATTCAGAACCAGGGAACGTGCCCCCCCTACCAAGTGTCATTCAGCACCAAGGAACGTGCCCCCTACAAAGTGTCATTCAGCACCAAGGAGCGTGCCCCCTACAAAGTGTCATTCAGAACCAGGGAGCGTGCCCCCCCTACCAAGTGTCATTCAGCACCAAGGAGTGTGCCCCCTACAAAGTGTCATTCAGAACCAGGGAGAATGCCCCCTACCAAGTGTCATTCAGCACCAAGGAGTGTGCCCCCTACCAAGTGTCATTCAGAACCAGGGAGCGTGCCCCCTACAAAGTGACATTCAGAACAAGGGAACGTGCCCCCCTACCAAGTGTCATTCAGCACCAAGGAGCGTGCCCCCTACAAAGTGTCATTCAGAACCAGGGAGTGTGCCCCCTACAAAGTGACATTCAGAACCAGGGAACGTGCCCCCCTACCAAGTGTCATTCAGCACCAAGGAGCGTGCCCCCTACAAAGTGTCATTCAGAACCAGGGAGTGTGCCCCCTACAAAGTGACATTCAGAACCAGGGAACGTGCCCCCCTACCAAGTGTCATTCAGCACCAAGGAGTGTGCCCCCTACAAAGTGTCATTCAGAACCAGGGAGCGTGCCCCCTACAAAGTGACATTCAGCACCAAGGAGCGTGCCCCCTACAAAGTGTCATTCAGCACCAAGGAGTGTGCCCCCTACAAAGTGTCATTCAGCACTATTCACATGTATAACTGCGCCCATTGTTACTAACACCCGTCCCCTAGAATCCTGCACACGACCGGAAGGGTTTTTACTGTCCGCAAATACGGATACACAATTGTCTGCAATTGCAGAAGCGCCAATAGACGTCTATGGGGGAGTCCGTGCCGCAATCGCGGACAGGAATAGGATGATCTATATTTTGCGGGTCATTTCTACGGCCCGGACACATCAGTAAATATAGGGAAAGGAGTCCGCGGCCTGTAGAAATGAATGTGTCCGCAATTTCACCCGGAATTACGGTCGTGTGCATGCGGCCTTACTCTCCACCAGTCGTAAATGGAGGCGGGAAAATCCGTGAAAATTCACATCAATGGCGTTTCGCTCATGGGCCACTTACTGTTCTGCAGACGCCCAGAAGATAACGGGGTGAAATGAGGGGAACTATAAATATTCATCCGATTACTTGTTGTTATAGGGCGGTTATAATGTGCAGCAGCAAGCGGGGAATATATATATATGGACTGTGGTGTTATAGCCTAGTAGAGTGAATGATAAGGGGGGTGGGGAGTGTTACTTGTGAGGCCCGGACCCTAATTAAAGGAGAACACCCTCTGTTATTAACACCTTCCTATGGAATTCATTGGGAGTTTTATTAGATCTATTATTCTTCCCTGTATCCACTTCTACTTCATTACAACTTTATTTGGTTTAAAAAAATAAATTGAAAGTGGAGTTTTCCTTTAAGGCTGCTGAACTTTACACTACATCGATTATTAAGTAGGATTGTGCATTTCTTACCTTGCACTCATCTCTATACTCCAGTCACCCCAAGAGCTGCACTTACAATTCTGTTGGTGTATTTTGGGAGCTCAGATATTACACAAGTGTGAAGGACACGCATCTGAATGAGTAGCCTATAGCAAGCAGCAGAAATATAACTGCAGCTCTGGATGTGACTAGAGTTTAAGCAAAATACTGACAAAGTAAATCCACGTCACATGTAAATTCCAACTATGAAATGTCTTAAGATAATGGACTTAGAGATGACACTAATTATTTAAGAAATATTTCGGACAGTGATAATGGGATACTGTCTCTTTAAAAATGGGGATCAGGATGAGGTGTGAACAGATCTTTCCTCACTGATCGATATTATAAAACTGGCGCAACTAGGGGCGAGTACACCAAACCCCACAATAAGATGCCCACCTGCTGTGGCGGAAATCAGGCCCAGGAAGCGCCTGGCATAATTTACGCCCACTTTTCTAAAAAAAATAATGGAAAATTTCGGAGCCGCGCTCTTTGCCGGCACTTGCTTTTTGCGTTGGTAAAACTTCTGATGGGATATTATAATAATGGCGCTTACACATTTTTTACGTAATTTTATCATCGCCAGCAGAGACGCCGTAGGCGGAGCCCGGGAGCCGGTACAGGACTTACCAGAGCTTATTGCTGCCCGCTTTCCTATAGATCCTCTCCATGAAGTCAGACGCTGCACCTGACGGAAAAAATAAAAAGTCTCAGAGCCGCTCGCCTTCATTAAAGCAGGTGCGACGAGGACGAGCGCGGCGGCGGCGTGTGATAGGGTTATAACGGGAGCGCGGCGCCGCCCCCTCACAGAGAATGTTTCGTTATCTGGGGCCGAGAATATTTATTACACTCCACTCGCACATTGTACAACTCGAAGAACAAAACCGGCGGTGCGGATCACCCCAGGAGGGGGCGCCCCAAATCTTCCAGGTCGTTTACGCTCGTTCCCTGGGACGCTTCATTGTGACTGAGCATTTAAAGGGCCGGTGCAGTCCCATGTAAATAAAACGTAATCCTTGTTCTAATATAATTTGCGTTCCAATTCCTAACGTTTTCATGATCTCTGCAGGTTGTCAGTGAATAGAAACTTCCAGCGGCTGAAAACCTAGTGCAAACCTATATAACTTCTCACAGCTGAAAGTTTGTTACAATTGTATACAGTCTCTAGATGATCCTCTGCCAGGACTCCAGACTGATACATTTTAACTGAACTGATACATTGCAACAAACTAGGAGGACAGGAGAGAGAGTTGTGCTGCTGCTGTTTTTAGCTCCCGAGGGTTGTCTCGGCTGGATACAATTGTAACAAATGCTCAGCTGTGAGAAGTATTAGGTCTGTACAGGTTCGTAGCCTCTGGATGTACATCGTCTGTATATGAAGTAGATGAGATGGAGAATGGGTGTTGAATTCTGTCCATTCCTAGAAGGGTTAACTACATTAGGGACATGGCGGGAAGACGGGGGGGGGGGGGGTGTTGCGTCTCGCAGCACAATGGCGCGGTGCCGCCCGGCTAGTTTAAGGATAAGTATTTCTCATTATTAACTTATAATTTCTCGGTTCTGGTCGTCCCTGAAGAGGAATTGATGAGATTAGAACAAAACCCTCGGATTCCGGCTCTTAATTAGCTGCAGATTTTACTCTTTACAATTAAACGAGCTCGGAGGAATCTTCCGTTTTTTTCGGCGTTTAATTGCTCTGAAAATGCAAAATTATAAATGTAAACTCCGGGCGGAGCAAGTGTCCTCCGATCCGTGTAATTAAAGAGTTAACCCTTATCCTCCAGGAGAATAGAGTAACGCAGGAGGGGGGGGGGGGCAAATTAAAGAGACAGGATCATTTTCTAACAATATATTTTCCTGGGAAAACTGGGTGACATGCAATTAGGCATCTATTAGGCTGACCGTATACGCAGCGGTTTTTGGACATATGGGTGAAGCGCCTGGTTTCCATGTGCTTCCCCTGTACAAGCCGTGCGGGTGAAAACTCATCCTAAAACTGCGGCACGTTGTCGTTTGGAAGTTTGCACCCCTACAGCTCCTAAATCTCTCCAGATAGACAATGATACACACCCCGCTACTGTTATGCTTCATTATGAATTACATCTGCCATTCCGGAATCTTGGAAAGTTGGGTGGCAACCAATGTGGAAGCTGCTTAGTTAAATGATATTTATGCAGCAATACTGGAGTGGGGCTTCTACGTAGTCCTGCCATTCAGGAGTCTGAGAAAGCTGGGTGACAACCCTATGGGAAGCTGTAATGGCAGCAATACAGATTACCACCCAGCTTTCCCAGAAACAGATATAACCGAGGCTCAGCGGACATAATAATAATATAGAACGCTGTGACTCACCTTCCTTTGTGATAAAATGCGGCCCTTCCCTCTTCATCAGGATGCTGAGCAGGATGGCCTGAGAGGCGAGGCAGGTGCAGTCCTAAGGAAAGAGGGGGATGGGAGAAGAGATGAGGGGGGGGCTGCCAAATACAAGTGATACCAGAGATAAGCGGCTTAAGGGACTCACGTTCAGCTTCTGCAGGATCTCGTAGGTGGGGCGGTTTTTCCAGTCCGCCATGTTGATTTCCGGCTTCTTCTCCCGGTCAGTGTACGGGATGCTGGCCTGTCTGTTGACTTTTGAGTGTTTCGGCACTTCAAGCTCCTCGAAGCCGTGAAACTCTGGGATCCTGAGGAATGATTGACAGACATGGAAGAAATTTACTATATTACACATCATCATCATCCTCCTCCGCCAATCCTCCCCCTCCTCCGTCAATCATCGTCCCCCTCCTCCGTCAATCATCGTCCCCCTCCTCCGTCAATCATCGTCCCCCTCCTCCGTCAATCATCGTCCTCCTCCTCCGTCAATCATCGTCCTCCTCCTCCGTCAATCATCGTCCTCCTCCTCCGTCAATCATCGTCCTCCTCCTCCGTCAATCATCGTCCTCCTCCTCCGTCAATCATCGTCCTCCTCCTCCGTCAATCATCGTCCTCCTCCTCCGTCAATCATCGTCCTCCTCCTCCGTCAATCATCGTCCTCCTCCTCCGTCAATCATCGTCCTCCTCCTCCGTCAATCATCGTCCTCCTCCTCCGTCAATCATCGTCCTCCTCCTCCGTCAATCATCGTCCTCCTCCTCCGTCAATCATCGTCCTCCTCCTCCGTCAATCATCGTCCTCCTCCTCCGTCAATCATCGTCCTCCTCCTCCGTCAATCATCGTCCTCCTCCTCCGTCAATCATCGTCCTCCTCCTCCGTCAATCATCGTCCTCCTCCTCCGTCAATCATCGTCCTACTCCTCCGTCAATCATCATCATCCTCCGTCAATCATCATCCTCCTCCGTCAATCATCCTCCTCCTCCGTCAATCATCCTCCTCATCCGTCAATCATCATCCTCCGTCAATCATCGTCCGCCTCCTCCGTCAATCATCATCCTCCTCCATCAATCATCATCATCCTCCTCCATCAATCATCATCCTCCTCCATCAATCATCCTCCTCCTCCATCAATCATCCTCCTCCTCCATCAATCATCATCCTCCTCCATCAATCATCCTCCTCCTCCATCAATCATCATCCTCCTCCATCAATCATCATCCTCCTCCATCAATCATCATCCTCCTCCATCAATCAATCAATCAATCATCCTCCTCCTCCTCCATCAATCATCCTCCTCCTCCATCAATCATCATCCTGCAGATGGGGAGGACTTACACTTCTGACTCATTGATCCTCAGGAAGTCCAACTGCTCGACCATCGCTCCAGATATTAAAGTCTGCAGGAAGGAAAACATATCCAGTGAGGAAGAAGAGCCCCCGCTCCAGCAACAAGCAGCGCCTGACCCCGATCCGGGTGAAGATCACGGCCCTTATTGGGCTTTGGGACAAAGTATCACCAGTGCAATATAATCAATTGATTTATAAATGTTTTGCTTATACTCCAGTCACATCCAGAGCTGCATTCCCAGTACTGTTAGCTGCCACGTTGAATCTATCAGCATAGATAGAGGCTGATAGGCATCCATGACAGTTTAGCTGATTATCTCTAATGTACAATGATCTCTAATGGACAATGGTGTAGTGCATTGTGGGGGTTATGGTGATTACTCCTGGCCCTATGTAAGAGACTAACGTAGAAATAAAAACTACATCTATCAAAGCAAAGCAAGCTCTGAACAAACACTCAGCGAGCACTATGATGTGGGGTCCTGCAGTCCCAGAGCTAATAGGAAACTGGCAGAAGTGTAAATGCAGCTCTAGCTGTGACTGGAGTAAAAGATAAGATTAATATTATCCAGTTTAAGATTCAGGAGACAGGTTTTTGCACCAGTAGGATGAAAGTAAAATTAGATAAAACAGTCCTCTAATAATTGTTGCTCCAGTGTGGATTCTAACCTGCGCCCCTCCCCCCACCACCCCCTCCGTTTATGGCGCTGGGAAAATAACTTTTTTTGGAGTCTTTCCTGTAAAAAGCTGAAAACTGAATTAATTGGCAAAACTTCAGAGCCTGTGGAGGTAAATCACAAAAATTGGCCGCCACTAAAGTGAATTTTAAAAATGTTCAATTATTTTAATGGTTCTCGCTACTTTTTTTAAGCTCCGTCATTAATGTAAGTGCGGAGTGGGGGAGGGGGTACAGCTGGGCGAAAAATAAAAATCCTGCAACCCGGCGACTGAAGAAAAACCCAAAACATCTGAACGGCAATTTTGTAACTTTTGGTAAATTTGACTTCATATGTTTACATGAGACGAGTGCTTAGAAATGATCATGTAGCAGAGCACAACGTGCGTGACCCCCCCACCTGTGAACCGCTCCTTGTAAAGATCCCAAATAATCAGCTTTTTGGCATTTTTTAAGAACCCAAACCTTATTTGTTAAAATCCTGGAACAATGTACAGATGTAGCAGAGCTGACTTGGTTAATGAACCATTCCTTGTTTGCACAATGACAACTCCGCGCTAAAATAATGCAATAGACTTAGCTGCAGTCCTATGTAAAACCAAATATCGTGATGTCACCATGAGCTGAGTAAAGTTGAGCTCTGCTACATCTGTTTATATGAATGAGGTAAGTACAAGACATACTGAACGTCAGGAAAAGGGGGCAAATACTTCTGGAAATAGAGCCCCACATTTATCAGTCTATTGCGCCATGTAACCCCAAAACTAATTTATGCTCTCACTACACCGGTGCCATCTCATAGTTATATCTCGGCTCCTGGGAAAGCTGGGTGACAACCTCTATGGCCACAGTTATAAACTTTATAAAAAGATATCAGAATAGGGAAGATTTGGGGATTATTTTTGTGGGGAGGGGATTCTGTTTTGCTCCGTGCTTGTGGGAACCGCCAATGAACTGGCAGGAAGCGTCAGCGCGGCGCGGTGGGAATTGCCGCTATCGTCTTGTCACTTCCGCGCGATTAAAACAAAGATGAAGAGTTTGGAGCATTTCACAGGTTGTATAAATAAGTGAACAGAGCTAAAAGCACAACGATTGTAAAGCCGAGGAAACACAATCCCGTCAATTATTCAGAGGACCCTGCTCCGTCACTGCGCGGCGACCAGATATAAAAATACTACTTACAGATGTAGCAGAGCCGAGCTCGTCACATGAGGATTATCACCATGTGGATTTACATAGGACTGCAGATAAGCCGACTGCATGATCTCAACTAATGTCAAATTCAGCTCTGCTACATCTTTTAGCACCAAATGTAGGAAAAGGACGAATTGTCCCAACGGGGGAACATACAGCCCAGTACCAAGGATTTTAATAGCACTGCTACGCTACATAGTGCAAGGTTAAGTCATGACATGCCACCAATGCAGTACATGTTTGGTACTAGAGATGTAGCAGAGCCAAGTTTGTCATTGAACGGTTTTCTTCTTATCGGATTCTGGCAAAGCTGGGTGACCGTGAATATGAGCACCATTAGGAGCCCCCATAGAGCTTGTCCCAGTCTCCTGGGTGTCTCATTACATAATTAGGTTTTTAGGGAAGGTCGGTGAAAACCAACGTGGCGGCCATTACTGCTCGCGCATAAATTCTCATCCAACTTTCCAAAAGTCCTGAATGGCCGTGCTCCCATTCCCAAGCAGCTTTGCCATTCAGCAGACAAGGTGAGATTAGTGACAACCCCTGAGGGCGGTGGACATAATGGTGGTCTTATTTGTGGTCACCCAGCTTTTTCAGAACCTGAAATAACTAAGAAACGACAATTAATGAGCTGCATATAAACACACAGCTCCCGCCCCTGCAGCTGCAGTCCCCGAGATCACCACTAGGGGACTCAATTTAAACACAGGGTATATGAGGGTGATAGGGTGGTTCATGTGCTTTGTCATTTACACCCAGGGCCGGCCTCAGCACTCCGCGAACTCGAGCAAGTTCTGGGGCCCACTACCCTTGGAGGGGTGCCCACTTTGGCGCCGGGTGCCGTCATGGCTCCTCCAGGAGAGGAATCCCCGGCCAGAGCGTTGTTGATGCTCTGGCAGGGGATTCTGCTCCTAGAGGGAGCCCCTAATGTCCCTGTTCATATATGGACAGTGACATGAGGGGCTCCTCCAGGAGAGGAATCCCTGGCCAGACCGTCGGCCGCGCTCTGGTTGGGGATTCCACGCCTAGAGGGAGCCCCAATGGCGGTACCTACAGGGAGAGTGTGTGTGGCGCTGTCAACAGAGGGCATTGTATATAATGGGGCACAAACTGGGGGCCTAACTTCTATGTGGCGGTACAAATGGCCGTTTTCTGCCGCCGTGATTTCCCACCCAAGGGCCCACATAGACCCGGAGCTAGCCCTGTTTACACCCCATTTTCTAGCCCCAAAGAACCCAAAAAAAGCAAATGTCCAGATGTGAACCGTCACTTACCTGCAGTCTGTCTACATGAACTTTGACTCCTGCCACGTTTCCATTCTTAAAGGAGGCGAGCATGTCTAGGATAGGGTTAAATCGGCTCCCCCTGAGGGTCATAGAAGAGGCAGAAGTTATAGAGAGAGAGATTATAAATCTAATAATCCTAAACCTTGTAATCCTATACTGTACCGGATGTTATCCTCACGAATCAGCACCAGGAACAGAGGGCGCCCCTTCATCTTCCAGTACTGCCGGATGAACTGCAGAGCATTCTGCAAAAGAGACCCAGAAGTCACCAAAGCGACCTACGACTACAGGTCCCAGCAAGCTCGACCAGCTGCTGCAAGGATCACAACCCCCCAAACATGCCCTGAATGCCACCCAATCCCTATAACGTCTACCGCTCCGGGGTCCGCAGATTGAACTCCTAAGTGGTCGGACAGATTAACTCCTTGTGTCGTCCCATGAAATATTCTCCACCAGTAGAATACACAGCGAGGCACCAGCGGAGACGACCCATCATCTGCACACATCTTGAAGGTTGAGCACTCAGGATTTGCGCTTGGCACTCTGGGTAACTCCCTATTTATTTATTTTTTGTAACTTTATCTAGAGTTCTCCTTTAAGAACCCCTCCTCCCAGCGTGCAGAGGGTTAAAAACGTTTCGGATATTTATCCCACGCGTTTCCAGCCTCGTATGTTTACTTGACTAATTCCGCTAATTGAAATCGCTCCCGCGTACATTTCCCTAAAAACGTCAATTTGCATTGCAGGCGTATAATTACTTGTCAGGAGTTTAGGAAAGCTGAGTGACAACCCCTGTGAGAGCTTTTTGGAGGTGATATAGTTTTTCACCCAGCTTTCCCAGAAACAGATAGAACTAGAGCAGCGCTGGTAGAACTGGCGTCTTATTATCTACAGCAGCTGAATCATTATAATAGTGACCGAAGGGAGCGTGCGCCTCAGCCGAGCGTTACAGGTGATTGGTCCCTCGACTGGCCCGGAAATCACTGATTGATTTACAGGTGTATTAGTCCTGGCTGACAAGTCCTGTGTCAGGGCGGAGTCCTGCGTCAGGGCGGAGTCCATGTGGCGCGGGCCCGGCGTTAATCTCCAGCAGGAAAGATTCAGAAAAATGTCCGTCCTCTGTACATTGTGTTTACAGACGAGTCACACACATCACAACGTTATGCTGCCTTCCAAAACGTAGAAAAGCGTTATATCTTGTCCTATACTCTAGTCACATCCAAAGATGCATTCTGAATTCTGCTATTTGCCATGTATGAACCATCAGCACTATGACTGGTGACAAACCTGCCTGACTCCTATAAGACACTGTGGAAGTTCTTCATGTATAATAACTTTATATTAGAGCATCCACAGAACTAGCCGTGAGCTGTAAGATTCTCCAGCATGAGCGCGGACACCAGCTCAGAATTCTTAATGCAGCTTTGGCTGTGACTAGAGTATAACATGTGATGTAAGGCCTTGTTCACACGGCGCTCAAAAAAACTGATGTGTAAACACGTAAAAAACACTAGCGTTTTTGCAAAGCGCTTTTTAAAGTACAGGCGTTTTTGATGCTTTGTTTGCCACGATTTTTGACGCATTTTCTGGGTCCATAATTAGGACTCCCATTGACTGTGCGAATTAGGCGCGTTTTCGTCACAGTTTACGCACCAGGAATTGACCTGATGCTTCTTTTTTTACACAACGCGGTTTTAAACGCGCGCATAAAAAAAATGCGTCGTATGCACTACAATATCAATGGAAAGTTTACAGCATGCTTTCTGACGCGTTTCTCGCCGTGTAAACCGCGTCGTGTGAACAAGGCCTTACTAATAACAATACAAGATCAGTGAGACAAATTGACTCAACATTATATAGTCAAATTCACATAATCCAGCCGGCCCTTGGACACTGAGGTGCCGGATTATAGGAATGTCCAAACTATTGGCAGGTCAGATATAACTAGACCGATATTGTCTTGCCCACTCCGGCTGTGACTCCAGTCATATCGGTCATACTGAGACCTGCAGCCCACCCTGCTGCAAATGACCCCCCACCTTCCAAGTGCTGGACGATCACAGTAATCCAGAGCATGTGTATTTTTGTTGCATTCCAGATTAGCAGGAACTGAGTGCTGGATTATTGGAATTTACAATACAAATATATCCAACAGTGACGCTCAGCTCATTCCGGTTACAAGATTACGTCAAGCGACACATTAAAACGAAGCAAGATTCCTGGACACGGGAGTCACCTGAATGTCGTCGATGAGCAGCATGACGTCCTGGGACATGTAGAAGTCGCTCAGGTCAAACACGATGGGATAACAAACCACAGTCTTCCCGAGGATGCGATAAATCTGTGGAGGGACAAATACAAGAATGGGCCCTTTAAGACTGACGCAGAGACGTCTGTACCCATATAGTGCATAGGGGTGTATAATGGGTGCTGTAGTCCTTACAGATGTAGCAGAGTTGATTCTGCAATTTAACAGTTTTTTTGGTGCATCATCAGGACAGGGGGTCCTCTAGTCACTAGTTGATTGTGGGGCACCCTGCAGCGGAGACCCCCGTGATGAACTATTATCAGTGGGGATCAGCTTGGAAGAGAACAACGTCCCCTGCAGCGACGCATTACATGATGCCGTAATCATTGGGGTGTCCATATAAAGCACGAGTGAGCAGGGTCCTTTAAGGGGCATTCCACTCCGCATAATAAACTGGGTGACCCTAATTGGGATATATAAAGGGATTGTCCACTTGTAAGATAAAGTATGTTACCTGCATAGAAACCCACAGGGATATAACAGCCCAGCAACTCAGCTCTGCTACATCCGTATGAAAGTGTGGCCATATCTACATAGGTATTATCCCAAAACACCGAATTGCTGCCGGCAAATGTATCAAAGGCTTCACTAATGGAAAACCCCTTTAAATAGTCAGATTATCTACTCCTCGCCCAGGTTAAAGCATCATGTAGGTTGTAACTTCTGCCGGTGCTTGTATGGGAGTGTTCACACGTTGCGGTCAGGAGGCGTTTTTTGCTGCAATTTTGACCTTGACGTGTGAACAAGCGCTATGGGTTCACTCTCACACTCCAACTCCATACTGAGGCATGAGATCGAGGATTAGACTGTGAGCTCTTGGGGACAGGACCTGATGTGAGTGATTACATGGGTGATATGGGAACATTGATGTGGTTGTGTTGCGTGCACAGGGACACAGAAGACACAATGTGACAACCGCGCAGAATACAAGCAACAAGTGATACCACGGAGCACGGACACACGACGACCGCGACACAACACGAAGCGTATCACACTACTGACCTTCGATGTCCCCAGACACCCGATGGGTCTATCCGGTCTTCCTGACAAGCCCAGCATCTCATGGACCCCCAGGTGAAGATAAGCCTGAAAATAACCACAAGAAATATTAAAGGGACATTAACCCTAAATCATCAGTTTATAATAGTGCTGGAGCGTTATAAGGGGAGCGGCTGATATCAGTCACATATGATGTAATGTCTCTGGAGGATATAATAGTACTGGAGTGATATAAGAGGAGCGGCTGATATCAGTCACACATATGATGTAATGTCTGGAGGATATAATAGTGCTGGAGTGATATAAGAGGAGCTGCTGATATCAGTCACACATATGATGTAATGTCTCTGGAGGATATAATAGTGCTGGAGTGATATAAGAGGAGCGGCTGATATCAGTCACACATATGATGTAATGTCTCTGGAGGATATAGTAGTGCTGGAGTGATATAAGGGGAGCGCCTGATATCAGTCACATATGATGTAATGTCTCTGGAGGATATAATAGTACTGGAGTGTTATAAGAGGAGCGGCTGATATCAGTCACACATATGATGTAATGTCTCTGGAGGATATAATAGTGCTGGAGCGTTATAAGGGGAGCGGCTGATATCAGTCACACATATGATGTAATGTCTCTGGAGGATATAATAGTGCTGGAGCGTTATAAGGGGAGCGGCTGATATCAGTCACATATGATGTAATGTCTCTGGAGGATATAATAGTACTGGAGTGTTATAAGAGGAGCGGCTGATATCAGTCACACATATGATGTAATGTCTCTGGAGGATATAATAGTGCTGGAGTGATATAAGAGGAGCGGCTGATATCAGTCACACATATGATGTAATGTCTCTGGAGGATATAATAGTGCTGGAGTGATATAAGGGGAGCGGCTGATATCAGTCACATATGATGTAATGTCTCTGGAGGATATAATAGTACTGGAGTGTTATAAGAGGAGCGGCTGATATCAGTCACACATATGATGTAATGTCTCTGGAGGATATAATAGTGCTGGAGTGATATAAGAGGAGCGGCTGATATCAGTCACACATATGATGTAATGTCTCTGGAAGATATAATACTGGTGGAGTGTTATAAGAGGAGCGGCTGATATCAGTCACACATATGATGTAATGTCTCTGGAGGATATAATAGTACTGGAGCGATATAAGAGGAGCGGCTGATATCAGTCACACATATGATGTAATGTCTCTGGAGGATATAATAGTGCTGGAGCGTTATAAGAGGAGCGGCTGATATCAGTCACATATATGATGTAATGTCTCTGGAGGATATAATAGTACTGGAGTGATATAAGAGGAGCGGCTGATATCAGTCACACATATATGACGTAATGTCTCTGGAGGATATAATAGTGCTGGAGTGATATAAGAGGAGCGGCTGATATCAGTCACACATATGATGCAATGTCTCTGGAGGATATAATAGTACTGGAGTGTTATAAGAGGAGCCGCTGATATCAGTCACACATATGACGTAATGTCTCTGGAGGATATAATAGTACTGGAGTGATATAAGAGGAGCGGCTGATATCAGTCATATATGATGTAATGTCTCTGGAGGATATAATAGTACTGGAGTGTTATACGAGGAGCGGCTGATATCAGTCACACATATATGATGTAATGTCTCTGGAGGATATAATAGTACTGGAGTGATATAAGAGGAGCGGCTGATATCAGTCACATATGATGTAATGTCTCTGGAGGATATAATAGTGCTGGAGTGTTAGAAGAGGAGCAGCTGATATCAGTCACATATGATGTAATGTCTCTGGAGGATATAATAGTGCTGGAGTGTTATAAGAGAAGCGGCTGATATCAGTCACATATGATGTAATGTCTCTGGAGGATATAATGGTACTGGAGTGTTATAAGAGGAGCGGCTGATATCAGTCACACATATAATGTAATGTCTCTGGAGGATATAATAGTGCTGGAGCGTTATAAGAGGAGCGGCTGATATCAGTCACATACATGATGTAATGTCTCTGGAGGATATAATAGGGCTGGAGTGTTATAAGAGGAGCGGCTGATATCAGTCACATATGATGTAATGTCTCTGGAGGATATAATAGCGCTGGAGTGTTATAAGAGGAGCGGCTGATATCAATCACACATATGATGTAATGTCTCTGGAGGATATAATAGCGCTGGAGTGCTATAAGAGGAGCGGCTGATATCAGTCACACATATGATGTAATGTCTCTGGAGGATATAATAGTACTGGAGTGCTATAAGAGGAGCGGCTGATATCAGTCACACATATGATGTAATGTCTCTGGAGGATATAATAGTACTGGAGTGTTATACGAGGAGCGGCTGATATCAGTCACACGTATGATGTAATGTCTCTGGAGGATATAATAGTACTGGAGTGATATAAGAGGAGCGGCTGATATCAGTCATATATGATGTAATGTCTCTGGAGGATATAATAGTACTGGAGTGTTATAAGAGGAGCGGCTGATATCAGTCACACATATGATGTAATGTCTCTGGAGGATATAATAGTGCTGGAGCGTTATAAGAGAAGCGGCTGATATCAGTCACATATGATGTAATGTCTCTGGAGGATATAATAGTGCTGGAGTGTTATAAGAGAAGCGGCTGATATCAGTCACATATGATGTAATGTCTCTGGAGGATATAATAGTGCTGGAGCGTTATAAGAGGAGCGGCTGATATCAGTCACATACATGATGTAATGTCTCTGGAGGATATAATAGGGCTGGAGTGTTATAAGAGGAGCGGCTGATATCAGTCACATATGATGTAATGTCTCTGGAGGATATAATAGTGCTGGAGTGTTAGAAGAGGAGCGGCTGATATCAGTCACACATATGATGTAATGTCTCTGGAGGATATAATAGTACTGGAGTGTTATACGAGGAGCGGCTGATATCAGTCACATATGATGTAATGTCTCTGGAGGATATAATAGTACTGGAGTGATATAAGAGGAGCGGCTGATATCAGTCACACATATGATGTAATGTCTCTGGAGGATATAATAGTACTGGAGTGATATAAGAGGAGCGGCTGATATCAGTCACACATATGATGTAATGTCTCTGGAGGATATAATAGTGCTGGAGCGTTATAAGAGGAGCGGCTGATATCAGTCACATATATGATGTAATGTCTCTGGAGGATATAATAGTGCTGGAGCGTTATAAGAGGAGCGGCTGATATCAGTCACACATATATGATGTAATGTCTCTGGAGGATATAATAGTGCTGGAGTGATATAAGAGGAGCGGCTGATATCAGTCACACATATGATGCAATGTCTCTGGAGGATATAATAGTACTGCAGTGTTATAAGAGGAGCGGCTGATATCAGTCACACATATGACGTAATGTCTCTGGAGGATATAATCGTACTGGAGTGATATAAGAGGAGCGGCTGATATCAGTCATATATGATGTAATGTCTCTGGAGGATATAATAGTACTGGAGTGTTATAAGAGGAGCGGCTGATATCAGTCACACATATGATGTAATGTCTCTGGAGGATATAATAGTGCTGGAGCGTTATAAGAGAAGCGGCTGATATCAGTCACATATGATGTAATGTCTCTGGAGGATATAATAGTGCTGGAGTGTTATAAGAGAAGCGGCTGATATCAGTCACATATGATGTAATGTCTCTGGAGGATATAATGGTACTGGAGTGTTATAAGAGGAGCGGCTGATATCAGTCACACATATAATGTAATGTCTCTGGAGGATATAATAGTGCTGGAGCGTTATAAGAGGAGCGGCTGATATCAGTCACATATGATGTAATGTCTCTGGAGGATATAATAGCGCTGGAGTGTTATAAGAGGAGCGGCTGATATCAATCACACATATGATGTAATGTCTCTGGAGGATATAATAGCGCTGGAGTGCTATAAGAGGAGCGGCTGATATCAGTCACACATATGATGTAATGTCTCTGGAGGATATAATAGTACTGGAGTGTTATAAGAGGAGCGGCTGATATCGGTCACATATGATGTAATGTCTCTGGAGGATATAATAGTACTGGAGTGTTATACGAGGAGCGGCTGATATCAGTCACACATATGATGTAATGTCTCTGGAGGATATAATAGTACTGGAGTGTTAGAAGAGGAGCGGCTGATATCAGTCACACATATGATGTAATGTCTCTGGAGGATATAATAGTACTGGAGTGTTATACGAGGAGCGGCTGATATCAGTCACACATATGATGTAATGTCTCTGGAGGATATAATAGTGCTGGAGTGTTATAAGAGGAGCGGCTGATATCAGTCACACATATGACGTAATGTCTCTGGAGGATATAATCGTACTGGAGTGATATAAGAGGAGCGGCTGATATCAGTCATATATGATGTAATGTCTCTGGAGGATATAATAGTACTGGAGTGTTATAAGAGGAGCGGCTGATATCAATCACACATATGATGTAATGTCTCTGGAGGATATAATCGTACTGGAGCGATATAAGAGGAGCGGCTGATATCAGTCACACATATGATGTAATGTCTCTGGAGGATATAATAGTGCTGGAGCGTTATAAGAGAAGCGGCTGATATCAGTCACATATGATGTAATGTCTCTGGAGGATATAATAGTGCTGGAGCGTTATAAGAGAAGCGGCTGATATCAGTCACATATGATGTATTGTCTCTGGAGGATATAATAGTGCTGGAGTGTTATAAGAGGAGCGGCTGATATCAGTCACATATATGATGTAATGTCTCTGGAGGATATAATAGTACTGGAGTGATATAAGAGGAGCGGCTGATATCAGTCACACATATATGATGTAATGTCTCTGGAGGATATAATAGTGCTGGAGTGATATAAGAGGAGCGGCTGATATCAGTCACATATGATGTAATGTCTCTGGAGGATATAATGGTACTGGAGTGTTATAAGAGGAGCGGCTGATATCAGTCACATATGATGTAATGTCTCTGGAGGATATAATAGTACTGGAGTGATATAAGAGGAGCGGCTGATATCAATCACACATATGATGTAATGTCTCTGGAGGATATAATAGCGCTGGAGTCCTATAAGAGGAGCGGCTGATATCAGTCACACATATGATGTAATGTCTCTGGAGGATATAATAGTACTGGAGTGTTATAAGAGGAGCGGCTGATATCAGTCACACATATGATGTAATGTCTCTGGAGGATATAATAGTACTGGAGTGTTATAAGAGGAGCGGCTGATATCAGTCACATATATGATGTAATGTCTCTGGAGGATATAATAGTGCTGGAGTGTTATAAGAGGAGCGGCTGATATCGGTCACATATGATGTAATGTCTCTGGAGGATATAATAGTGCTGGAGTGTTATAAGAGGAGCGGCTGATATCAGTCACATATGATGTAATGTCTCTGGAGGATATAATAGTACTGGAGTGTTATACGAGGAGCGGCTGATATCAGTCACATATGATGTAATGTCTCTGGAGGATATAATAGTGCTGGAGTGTTAGAAGAGGAGCGGCTGATATCAGTCACACATATGATGTAATGTCTCTGGAGGATATAATAGTACTGGAGTGTTATACGAGGAGCGGCTGATATCAGTCACATATGATGTAATGTCTCTGGAGGATATAATAGCGCTGGAGTGTTATAAGAGGAGCGGCTGATATCAATCACACATATGATGTAATGTCTCTGGAGGATATAATCGTACTGGAGCGATATAAGAGGAGCGGCTGATATCAGTCACACATATGATGTAATGTCTCTGGAGGATATAATAGTGCTGGAGCGTTATAAGAGAAGCGGCTGATATCAGTCACATATGATGTAATGTCTCTGGAGGATATAATAGTGCTGGAGCGTTATAAGAGAAGCGGCTGATATCATTCACATATGATGTATTGTCTCTGGAGGATATAATAGTGCTGGAGTGTTATAAGAGGAGCGGCTGATATCAGTCACATATATGATGTAATGTCTCTGGAGGATATAATAGTACTGGAGTGATATAAGAGGAGCGGCTGATATCAGTCACACATATATGATGTAATGTCTCTGGAGGATATAATAGTGCTGGAGTGATATAAGAGGAGCGGCTGATATCAGTCACATATGATGTAATGTCTCTGGAGGATATAATGGTACTGGAGTGTTATAAGAGGAGCGGCTGATATCAGTCACATATGATGTAATGTCTCTGGAGGATATAATGGTACTGGAGTGTTATAAGAGGAGCGGCTGATATCAGTCACACATATAATGTAATGTCTCTGGAGGATATAATAGTGCTGGAGCGTTATAAGAG
The DNA here is from genome assembly GCF_050947455.1 of Rhinoderma darwinii. Lineage (NCBI taxonomy): Eukaryota > Metazoa > Chordata > Amphibia > Anura > Rhinodermatidae > Rhinoderma > Rhinoderma darwinii. Next base: position 84,324,806 of record NC_134695.1, read on the forward strand.
GAGCGGCTGATATCAGTCACATATGATGTAATGTCTCTGGAGGATATAATAGCGCTGGAGTGTTATAAGAGGAGCGGCTGATATCAGTCACACATATGATGTAGTGTCTCTGGAGGATATAATAGTACTGGAGTGTTATAAGAGGAGCGGCTGATATCAGTCACATATATGATGTAATGTCTCTGGAGGATATAATAGTACTGGAGTGATATAAGAGGAGCGGCTGATATCAGTCACATATGATGTAATGTCTCTGGAGGATATAATAGTGCTGGAGTGTTATAAGAGGAGCGGCTGATATCAGTCACATATGATGTAATGTCTCTGGAGGATATAATAGTACTGGAGTGTTATAAGAGGAGCGGCTGATATCAGTCACATATGATGTAATGTCTCTGGAGGATATAATAGTACTGGAGTGTTATAAGAGGAGCGGCTGATATCAGTCACACATGATGATGTAATGTCTCTGGAGGATATAATAGTACTGGAGTGATATAAGAGGAGCGGCTGATATCAGTCACACATATGACGTAATGTCTCTGGAGGATATAATGGTACTGGAGTGTTATAAGAGGAGCGGCTGATATCAGTCACACATATAATGTAATGTCTCTGGAGGATATAATAGTGCGGGAGCGTTATAAGAGGAGCGGCTGATATCAGTCACATACATGATGTAATGTCTCTGGAGGATATAATAGGGCTGGAGTGTTATAAGAGGAGCGGCTGATATCAGTCACATATGATGTAATGTCTCTGGAGGATATAATAGTACTGGAGTGTTATAAGAGGAGCGGCTGATATCAGTCACACATATGATGTAATGTCTCTGGAGGATATAATAGTACTGGAGTGTTATAAGAGGAGCGGCTGATATCAGTCACACATATGATGTAATGTCTCTGGAGGATATAATAGTACTGGACTGATATAAGAGGAGCGGCTGATATCAGTCACATATATGATGTAATGTCTCTGGAGGATATAATAGTGCTGGAGCGTTATAAGAGAAGCGGCTGATATCAGTCACATATGATGTATTGTCTCTGGAGGATATAATAGTGCTGGACTGTTATAAGAGGAGCGGCTGATATCAGTCACATATGATGTAATGTCTCTGGAGGATATAATAGTGCTGGAGTGATATAAGAGGAGCGCTGATATCAGTCACACATATGATGTAATGTCTCTGGAGGATATAATAGTACTGGAGCGATATAAGAGGAGCGGCTGATATCAGTCACACATATGATGTAATGTCTCTGGAGGATATAATAGTGCTGGAGTGTTAGAAGAGGAGCGGCTGATATCAGTCACATATGATGTAATGTCTCTGGAGGATATAATAGTACTGAAGTGATATAAGAGGAGCGGCTGATATCAGTCACACATATGATGTAATGTCTCTGGAGGATATAATAGTGCTGGAGCGTTATAAGAGAAGCGGCTCATATCAGTCACATATGATGTAATGTCTCTGGAGGATATAATAGTGCTGGAGTGATATAAGAGGAGCGGCTGATATCAGTCACACATATATGATGTAATGTCTCTGGAGGATATAATAGTGCTGGAGTGATATAAGAGGAGCGGCTGATATCAGTCACACATATGATGTAATGTCTCTGGAGGATATAATAGTGCTGGAGTGATATAATAGGAGCGGCTGATATCAGTCACGTATGATGTAATGTCTGGAGGATATAATAGTGCTGGAGTGATATAATAGGAGCGGCTGATATCAGTCACGTATGATGTAATGTCTGGAGGATATAATAGTACTGGAGTGTTATAAGAAGAGCGGCTGATATCAGTCACATATGATGTAATGTCTCTGGAGCATATAATAGTACTGGAGTGATATAAGAGGAGCGGCTGATATCAGTCACACATATGATGTAGTGTCTCTGGAGGATATAATAGTACTGGAGTGTTATAAGAGGAGCGGCTGATATCAGTCACATATATGATGTAATGTCTCTGGAGGATATAATAGTACTGGAGTGATATAAGAGGAGCTGCTGATATCAGTCACATATGATGTAATGTCTCTGGAGGATATAATAGTGCTGGAGTGTTATAAGAGGAGCCGCTGATATCAGTCACACATATGATGTAATGTCTGTGGAGGATATAATAGTACTGGAGAGCTATAAGAGGAGCGGCTGATATCAGTCACACATATGATGTAATGTCTCTGGAGGATATAATAGTACTGGAGTGATATAAGAGGAGCGGCTGATATCAGTCACATATATGATGTAATGTCTCTGGAGGATATAATAGTGCTGGAGTGTTATAAGAGGAGCGGCTGATATCAATCACACATATGATGTAATGTCTCTGGAGGATATAATAGTACTGGAGCGATATAAGAGGAGCGGCTGATATCAGTCACACATATGATGTAATGTCTCTGGAGGATATAATAGTGCTGGAGTGTTAGAAGAGGAGCGGCTGATATCAGTCACATATGATGTAATGTCTCTGGAGGATATAATAGTACTGGAGTGATATAAGAGGAGCGGCTGATATCAGTCACACATATATGATGTAATGTCTCTGGAGGATATAATAGTGCTGGAGTGATATAAGAGGAGCGGCTGATATCAGTCACACATATGATGTAATGTCTCTGGAGGATATAATAGTGCTGGAGTGATATAATAGGAGCGGCTGATATCAGTCACGTATGATGTAATGTCTGGAGGATATAATAGTGCTGGAGTGATATAATAGGAGCGGCTGATATCAGTCACGTATGATGTAATGTCTGGAGGATATAATAGTACTGGAGTGATATAAGAGGAGCGGCTGATATCAGTCACACATATATGATGTAATGTCTCTGGAGGATATAATAGTGCTGGAGTGATATAAGAGGAGCGGAGTCACACATATGATGTAATGTCTCTGGAGAATATAATAGTGCTGGAGTGATATAAGAGGAGCGGCTGATATCAGTCACACATATATGATGTAATGTCTCTGGAGGATATAATAGTGCTGGAGTGATATAAGAGGAGCGGCTGATATCAGTCACACATATGATGTAATGTCTCTGGAGGATATAATAGTACTGGAGTGATATAAGAGGAGCTGCTGATATCAGTCACATATGATGTAATGTCTCTGGAGGATATAATAGTGCTGGAGTGTTATAAGAGGAGCCGCTGATATCAGTCACATATATGATGTAATGTCTCTGGAGGATATAATAGTACTGGAGTGATATAAGAGGAGCGGCTGATATCAGTCACATATGATGTAATGTCTCTGGAGGATATAATAGTGCTGGAGTGTTATAAGAGGAGCGGCTGATATCAGTCACACATATGATGTAATGTCTCTGGAGGATATAATAGTACTGGAGTGTTATACGAGGAGCGGCTGATATCAGTCACATATGATGTAATGTCTCTGGAGGATATAATAGTACTGGAGTGTTATACGAGGAGCGGCTGATATCAGTCACACATATGATGTAATGTCTCTGGAGGATATAATAGCGCTGGAGTGTTATAAGAGGAGCGGCTGATATCACACATATGATGTAATGTCTCTGGAGGATATAATAGTACTGGAGTGTTATACGAGGAGCGGCTGATATCAGTCACATATGATGTAATGTCTCTGGAGGATATAATAGTACTGGAGTGTTATACGAGGAGCGGCTGATATCAGTCAGACATATGATGTAATGTCTCTGGAGGATATAATAGTACTGGAGTGATATAAGAGGAGCGGCTGATATCAGTCACATATATGATGTAATGTCTCTGGAGGATATAATTGTACTGGAGTGTTATACGAGGAGCGGCTGATATCAGTCACACATATATGATGTAATGTCTCTGGAGGATATAATAGTACTGGAGTGATATAAGAGGAGCGGCTGATATCAGTGACATATGATGTAATGTCTCTGGAGGATATAATAGTGCTGGAGTGATATAAGAGGAGCAGCTGATATCAGTCACATATGATGTAATGTCTCTGGAGGATATAATAGTGCTGGAGTGTTAGAAGAGGAGCAGCTGATATCAGTCACATATGATGTAATGTCTCTGGAGGATATAATAGTACTGGAGTGATATAAGAGGAGCGGCTGATATCAGTCACACATATGATGTAATGTCTCTGGAGGATATAATAGTGCTGGAGTGATATAAGAGGAGCGGCTGATATCAGTCAGATATGATGTAATGTCTCTGGAGGATATAATAGTACTGGAGTGTTATAAGAGGAGCGGCTGATATCAGTCAAATATGATGTAATGTCTCTGGAGGATATAATAGTGCTGGAGTGTTATAAGAGGAGCGGCTGATATCAGTCACATATGATGTAATGTCTCTGGAGGATATAATAGTACTGGAGTGATATAAGAGGAGCGGCTGATATCAGTCACATATGATGTAATGTCTCTGGAGGATATAATAGTACTGGAGTGATATAAGAGGAGCGGCTGATATCAGTCACATATATGATGTAATGTCTCTGGAGGATATAATAGTACTGGAGTGATATAAGAGGAGCGGCTGATATCAGTCACATATGATGTAATGTCTCTGGAGGATATAATAGTACTGGAGTGTTATAAGAGGAGCGGCTGATATCAGTCACATATGATGTAATGTCTCTGGAGGATATAATAGTACTGGAGTGATATAAGAGGAGCGGCTGATATCAGTCACATATATGATGTAATGTCTCTGGAGGATATAATAGTACTGGAGTGATATAAGAGGAGCGGCTGATATCAGTCACACATATGATGTAATGTCTCTGGAGGATATAATAGTACTGGAGTGAAATAAGAGGAGCGGCTGATATCAGTCACACATATGATGTAATGTCTCTGGAGGATATAATAGTACTGGAGTGTTATAAGAGGAGCGGCTGATATCAGTCACATATGATGTAATGTCTCTGGAGGATATAATAGTACTGGAGATGTTACAAAGCCTTGATCATTGGGGAGAGGAGGTTTCTTCATCCCGATGATGAACAGGCTCAGGCTGATAACAGTAAGGGTATGTTCACACGGCCTATTTACGGACGTAAATCGGGCGTTTTTGCCCCGAATTACGCCCGAAAATAGCGCCTCAATAGCGCTGACAAACATCTGCCCATTGAAAGCAATGGGCAGACGTTTGTCTGTTCACACGAGGCGTATATTTACGCGCCGCTGTCAAATGACGGCGCGTAAATAGACGCCCGCGTCAAAGAAGTGACCTGTCACTTCTTTGGCCGTAATTAGAGCCGTTATTCATTGACTCCAATGAATAGCAGCGCTAATTACGGCCGTAATTGACGCGGCGTTCAAGCGCCTGCACATGCCGGTACGGCTGAAATTACGGGGATGTTTTCAGGCTGAAACATCCCCGTAATTTCAGCCGTAACGGACGCCCTCGTGTGAACATACCCTAAGGAATAGCTTGAATTCAACTGCATAACAAATAGTGAGCCGTAGTGCGATCAATATAAAACCTCAGAGTGTCCAGTTGTGGTGAAACAACAACTCCCAGCATGCCCTGATAGCCGCACATGCTGGGAATCGCAGCGGGACACTCCGGGGCTGCAGGCCGGATATAAACCCTAACACTGAACCTAATACTTTGTTTCCTTTTGTCTTGACTGTGATACAAAGTGTTTTATAGACCGCTGTAATCTCACAACACGTCCATCTGGATACATTGTAACCGTGGTATTTGTGGATTATTATTCTGTAATCTATTAATCCATAAAGAGGCAGATTATCCAGTAAATGTCACATGAGCCACATCACGAGGAACATTCCCTAGAAAACAAAGTGTCAGGAGAAGAATCCACCGTCCGGATATGAAGCCCACGTCATAAAGCTTCATCAGTGTATAAGGAACACTTCTGTAACTTGTGTTTCAAGTCCTCACTATTTCAAGATCACTGCTTGCGGTCAGTGAATGGGAGCATTTTATACATATCCAGAGGCTGAAAAGCTGTAAACAGCTAATACTTCTCACAGCTGAGGGTTTGTTAAAATTGTATCCAGTCTAGTCAATCTTCTGTGAGCTAAGCATGCTGGACTCCGGACTGATACATTGTAGCAAACTATCAGGACAGGAGAAGTATATATGTATATGAAGCATAAATCGATTTGTGCTACATATTTGTGAATTTAGCCCGTACAAATTGCGCTATTTTTTCTATTAAAAAAACTATCGGTAAAAGGACGACTTGTCTATAAGAGTCTCATTGTGCTGCTGCTGAAAATAAGCGCAGGGAAGGTTTGCAGGCGCCGGCTTATCCCGAGCGGTTTATTTGCAGCAGATTAAGAACAGAGAGCGAAGAATGGTTAAACAGACGCCATAAAGCGCTCTCCTCCTGTAGACCAACACTTCTCGTGATTAATGGCCGCCACATAAAACACGACACAACAGGGACGTTAATCTTAAAGAAAAAAGAATTGCAAATAAGTAATATCTCCAGGAAGAAGGAAAGCTGGAGAGGTAATAATAGATCACCAGGTGAAGAAGTGGCAAAGACTTTACAGAGACGAGCGGTAAATCTAACGCCACTTACGATACTACAATGGCGCGGAGAATGAGCCCTCTATGGCAGCCGTAAATACACTACAGATCTTTCAGTTTTCCATGCAGCAATTTCCCCTTTACAATCAGTCGTCCAAACCCTTTCTGCAAGATCTCTGTATATGTTCAACAGTAAAGTAGACAGAGAGGAGGGAGAGGAGGGGGATGCAGCAGCAGTTTCTCATTCTGTAAGTTTTTTAGTAAAACAGAATGAGGGGGAGAAATCTGATTGGTCAGATGACATAGCACAACTCTGACATCACACAGTAAAGTGTAAATGAGGCCTTAAAGGGGTCGTATGAGAATAGAAGGAAGGATTTGATTTGCTTTCTTTGCTAGAAACAGCCCCACCCTTGTCTATGGGCTGCGTCTCGTATAAATGTCTAAGCTGCAATACCAGTACCAGCCACAAGACAAGAGTGGTGCTGTGGGGAAATCTGGGAAAGCTGTGTGACAGTGATAAAGGAGCCTTTGCCATTCAGGAGTCTGGCAAGCTGAACGGCAAGGTCTTAGGGAGGTGTCAAGTCAGATTTCCTAGAGCCATATATACCGTAAATAACAGACAACTGATTAGAAATGTGATTTTGTATTTTAGGGGGAAACGTTCCTTAATATGGCAGACGACCGTATCCGACCCAGTCAGAAAATCACAGCCGATCGCTCCTTACTTCCGGTTTCTGTTGTCATCCTAAGGCTGGGTTCACACGACTTATTTTCAGACGTAAACGAGGCATATTATGCCTCGTTTTACGTCTGAAAATAGGGCTACAATACGTCGGCAAACATCTGCCCATTCATTTGAATGGGTTTGCCGACGTACTGTGCCGACGACCCGTCATTTACGCGTCGTCGTTTGACAGCTGTCAAACGACGAAGCGTAAAATGACTGCCTCGTCAAAAGAAGTGCGGGACACTTCTATACATTATATGCAGGGCACTTATGGACACTTATATGCGGGACACTTATATGCGGGACACTTATATGCGGGACACTTATATGCGGGACACATATATGTGGGACACATATACCTTATATACGGGACACTTATATACGGGACACTTATATACGGGACACTTATATACGGGACACTTATATACGGGACACTTATTTACATTATACGCGGGGCACTTCTATACATTATACGCGGGACACTTCTATACATTATACGCGGGACACTTATATACATTATACGCCGGACACTTATATACATTATACGCGGGACACTTATATACATTATACGCGGGACACTTATATACATTATACGCGGGACACTTATATACATTATACGCGGGACACTTCTATACATTATACGCGGGACACTTATATACATTATACGCGGGGCACTTATATACATTATACGCGGGACACTTATATACATTATACGCGGGGCACTTATATACATTATACGCGGGGCACTTATATACGGGGCACTTATATACGGGGCACTTATATACGGGGCACTTATATACGGGGCACTTATATACGGGGCACTTATATACGGGGCACTTATATACGGGGCACTTATATACGGGGCACTTATATACGGGGCACTTATATACATCATATGCAGGACACTTCTATACATTATATGCAGGACACTTCTATACATTATATGCAGGACACTTATATACATTATATGCAGGACACTTATATACATTATATGCAGGACACTTATATACATTATATGCAGGACACTTCTTTCAGACGTAATTTGAGTCGTTCTTCATTGAACTCAATGAAGAGCAGCTCAAAATTTACGGATGTCAGAGAAGCCTCGCAAAATGCGAGGAGGAGCATTTACGTCTGAAACGAGGCAGCTGTTTTCTCCTGAAAACAGTCTGTCTTTTCAGACGTAAATGCCACTCATCGTGTGCACATACCCTTAGAAACAGAGAAAAACAGCATCCTGGCACTCGAGCTCTGGAGTGGAAGGGAAGAGTTTTCTTCAGTTCAAGCATTAGGCAGGATTATAGTAGGAGGAGGCTGGCACAGAAATGCCACCGTCCAGTTGTATTGGTGACCTCGGCTTCATTGTACGATGCTGTGCTGAATCTTATCATGAATCTCAATGCTTAGTCCATGGTAGGCGGCATCATCCTGTAGACAGCCAGCTTGCCTGGCACCGGTAATACACAGCTCGGCAGATAAGATGATGGGGCCAAGACTTGGAGTTGACACCAGGCTGAGATGGCAATACTTGTATTAATGATTATATACAGACTCCTCTGTGCAGTAATGAAGGATAAACAGTGATACTTCACCAGCTCATCCCTGGCAGAGGTGCCCGCACCGTACCTGTGCCCTCCTCCCCCCAGGGCAAGGGATGATTTATTGCAGACTTGCAATAACTAATTTGAGCACAAGATTCGCCGTCTCCTCCATTCATTCACTGCCCGCGACAAAGTGCAGAGTTATGTTTTCATTTCATAACAATGAATCACCTGCTAATTACATGAAGACTCGGAGAAGTGAACATAACGAGCGCAAAGTAACAAAGGCAACGACTGCCCGGAGAGAACCACACGTCCCCCTCGCCAACAGAGCGCAGAGTTCATAGTGCAATAATACAATGTGACAGCTGCTTAGTAACTCACCTTCACCAACTCCTGCTGCGGCCAAATCAGGATGGGCTCTACCTGTTGTGGGGTCTGTGTCTGTATACCGTATGTGTTCAAAAACACCTGTAACCTGGAAGCAAGAGAGAGAACGTCACTATAATCATCACCCTGCCCATAGGGGGCAGTATTATAGTAGTTATATTCTTGTATATAGGAGCAGTATTATAGTAGTTATATTCTTGTATATAGGAGCAGTATTATAGCAGTTATATTCTTGTATATAGGGAGCAGTATTATAGTAGTTATATTCTTGTATATAGCGGGCAGTATTATAGTAGTTATATTCTTGTATATAGGGTCAGTATTATAGTAGTTATATTCTTGTATATAGGGGGCAGTATTATTGTAGTTATATTCTTGTATATAGGGGCAGTATTATAGTAGTTATATTCTTGTATATAGGGGACAGTATTATAGCAGTTATATTCCTGTATATAGGGGCAGTATTATAGTAGTTATATTCTTGTATATAGGAGCAGTATTATAGTAGTTATATTCTTGTATATAGGAGCAGTATTATAGTAGTTATATTCTTGTATATAGGGGGCAGTATTATAGTAGTTATATTCTTGTATATAGGAGCAGTATTATAGTAGTTATATTCTTGTATATAGCGGGCAGTATTATAGTATATTCTTGTATATAGGGGCCGTATTATAGTAGTTATATTCTTGTATATAGGAGCAGTATTATAGTAGTTATATTCTTGTATATAGCGGGCAGTATTATAGTAGTTATATTCTTGTATATAGGGGCAGTATTATAGTAGTTATATTCTTGTATATAGGGAGCAGTATTATAGTAGTTATATTCTTGTATATAGGAGGCAGTATTATAGTAGTTATATTGTTGCATATAGGGAGCAGTATTATAGTAGTTATATTCTTGTATATAGGGGGCAGTATTATAGTAGTTATATTCTTGTACATAGGGGGCAGTATTATAGTAGTTATATTCTTGTATATAGGGGGCAGTATTAAAGTAGTTATATTCCTGTATATAGGGGGCAGTATTATAGTAGTTATATTCTTGTATATAGGGGGCAGTATTATAGTAGTTATATTATTGTATATAGGGGCAGTATTATAGTAGTTATATTCTTGTATATAGGGGGCAGTATTATAGTAGTTATATTATTGTATATAGGGGACAGTTACAATTTCCCCTCTCCAGTGACACTGGTCTAGAGCACTTACAGCTGTGACATTTGTATTCTTTTGGGGGCGCTGTAAGAGACCTGCGTGTATTCTGTAGGGGGATGGTATATTTTTGGATGTATACTGCACTTATAACTGGATATATTTAGCGGTGATGTTACAATGTTATAGAAAACCTGTTACTAAAGTAATTTTAAGGTGTGAAACATCATAGATCGGGATCATCGCTGTGACTTCAGTGGGGATTTTTAACGTGTTTCTTAGCAACAGAAGATAAAAATCCTTACAGCCAATTTTCTAAGACAAATTCTTGCTTTATCGAGGTGTGAAATGTACGGATATAGAAATATAACAATTATGGAAGATCCTAAACTGCTATAAAAGACATTCTGATATATTACAAATATGTCGAGCAGATGGATTGTGGGAAGTCTTACCTCTGGCTCTCCGCTATTAGGGCCACGTGTATCACTGTGTCATTGTCCAGGGGCCCCTAAAAGCAATTTGGCAATGGTGTGAGTAGATAAGAAGAGAACGTGAGCAAGTACTGATTTATTAAAAGGAACGTTCCACCTCTAACCAACATTGTTGCTACCTGGAAACCATCAGAAAGTAGGCCAGCTGCTGCTACTATGACATCTATGAATATTCAGGACAGCTCAGGATCATTAATGAAAATACCTGATCACATAACCATCTACATAGTCTGATTATATATCATACCGCCATTGGGCACGGATCCCTTTGATGCCATTAGTTTGCCCAACCCTCTATCTAATGATGCAGAGATTTGCTTCTGCATTAACAGCGTTTGAATGAAGCCTAATCACATATTAGACCCGCAACTCATTTAGAATAGGACAGGACCATCATGCGCTTAAATTACTAAACAGAGGCACATAATAAAAGATAAGGGAGATCTGTAAACAGCAGCTTGTTGATGGTTTCCTTAAAGCAGCCACACACCACACCCCTACCCTGTACAGTAATGAGATACTAGCTTGTTTGTATTGTCACCTAAAATTTACTTCCTGTCTCAGAGCCTCAAGCTGCTGCTCTGCCCTCCACCATGCTTTACACTGCAGCGCATGTAGAGACCATCTCCATCAAGTAAACCTTTAGTGACACAAAGTAGATCATCAGACTAAGGGGAGGAGGATGTGCTTCTAACAATGTATTTTTGCATATAACGATGTCAGCGCTAGTTAAGTTTCACTACAATATGGCGGCCTGCGTTCTCTTTACGTGTAATTTTCCAGTACGTTAAAGATTCAGTCGTAACATTAAAGAGTGATTACTTCTATTAATAATGTATGAGCGGTGCGACTAATGTCTTCATGAGGAGAAAATCTACAGCAACGAAGCTTCTACTGCAAGTGGTAAGATGGCCGGATGGCGAGCAGCGTTCCGGGCGGCGGCAATCACAACGTCCTTAATTAAATAAAGCGGGCGCGCTGGCTCAGACTATTCACTGCTAATGCATTTCTTTACACCGCGCCCAAGAACCATTAATCTCCTGGACAGCGCCGGGGCTCCTGGGGGCCGAGCAGCTGCCACTTGGTGGGGCGGGGGCAGAATTCATCCTTACAGTTCAGTTTCTGCCGCGTGAACAAAAGTGACAAGAAAATGGATTTATGTTTTATTAAAGAATAATAAGTTACTGAATAATAACCGGCAACGAGGAGGGATAACGATGGAATTAGAGCAACCAAAAGTGCCTGAGGGGGCCAATAAAGGGACACAAACCCTCCGGGCTGCCCTCTCTCTATTCACTGTGCAGCTGAACGCAAGCTAGTTTTCCCTGGCATTATCCATTTCAGGATAGGAAGAGGTTAACTATAGGAAAGGTCTAGTTCAACAGTCTATTGTTCCCTGTTATCAGTCACTTCAAGCAGGGGAGAGGCCGACCCCCCCGCCCCCCAGATATATCCACATATTAGAACACATTCTCTTCTGTTCAGTATTTTTTTTTTGTTCTATATAAAACTCGAAAAGCTGGACGACAACCAATATGGCTGCCATTTCAATTACGTCGGGGGTTGTCACCGGATTCTCTTTGTAATCCCTAATAGGAAAGATCTGCTATTCAGAAGTCTAGGAAAGTGGATGACGACCCACGCGGGAGCTGCAGTGGTCGCCATCTTGGTTATCATTCACTTTTCCCTGAAGACGACAACTAAAATGCAAAGACCGAAAATATATATATTTTTATCTGAATCTCTTCTAGTCCGGGGTCCAGGGTCTCTATTATTACATTGTTACTTCTATTCCCGGGGTCCAGCGTCTATTATTACATTATTACTTCTATTCCCGGGGTCCAGGGTCTCTATTATTACATTATTACTTCTATTCCCGGGGTCCAGGGTCTCTATTATTACATTGTTACTTCTATTCCCGGGGTCCAGGGTCTCTATTATTACATTGTTACTTCTATTCCCGGGGTCCAGCGTCTCTATTATTACATTGTTACTTCTATTCCCGGGGTCCAGGGTCTCTATTATTACATTATTACTTCTATTCCCGGGGTCCAGCGTCTATTATTACATTATTACTTCTATTCCCGGGGTCCAGGGTCTCTATTATTACATTGTTACTTCTATTCCCGGGGTCCAGCGTCTATTATTACATTATTACTTCTATTCCCGGGGTCCAGGGTCTCTATTATTACATTGTTACTTCTATTCCCGGGGTCCAGCGTCTATTATTACATTATTACTTCTATTCCCGGGGTCCAGGGTCTCTATTATTACATTGTTACTTCTATTCCCGGGGTCCAGGGTCTCTATTATTACATTGTTACTTCTATTCCCGGGGTCCAGCGTCTCTATTATTACATTGTTACTTCTATTCCCGGGGTCCAGCGTCTCTATTATTACATTGTTACTTCTATTCCCGGGGTCCAGCGTCTATTATTACATTATTACTTCTATTCCCGGGGTCCAGCGTCTCTATTATTACATTGTTACTTCTATTCCCGGGGTCCAGCGTCTCTATTATTACATTGTTACTTCTATTCCCGGGGTCCAGCGTCTCTATTATTACATTGTTACTTCTATTCCCGGGGTCCAGCGTCTCTATTATTACATTGTTACTTCTATTCCCGGGGTCCAGCGTCTCTATTATTACATTGTTACTTCTATTCCCGGGGTCCAGCGTCTCTATTATTACATTGTTACTTCTATTCCCGGGGTCCAGCGTCTCTATTATTACATTGTTACTTCTATTCCCGGGGTCCAGGGTCTCTATTATTACATTGTTTCTTCTATTCCCGGGGTCCAGCGTCTCTATTATTACATTGTTACTTCTATTCCCGGGGTCCAGGGTCTCTATTATTACATTGTTTCTTCTATTCCCGGGGTCCAGCGTCTCTATTATTACATTGTTACTTCTATTCCCGGGGTCCAGCGTCTATTATTACATTGTTACTTCTATTCCCGGGGTCCAGGGTCTCTATTATTACATTGTTACTTCTATTCCCGGGGTCCAGGGTCTCTATTATTACATTGTTACTTCTATTCCCGGGGTCCAGCGTCTCTATTATTACATTGTTACTTCTATTCCCGGGGTCCAGCGTCTCTATTATTACATTGTTACTTCTATTCCCGGGGTCCAGCGTCTCTATTATTACATTGTTACTTCTATTCCCGGGGTCCAGCGTCTATTATTACATTGTTACTTCTATTCCCGGGGTCCAGCGTCTATTATTACATTGTTACTTCTATTCCCGGGGTCCAGGGTCTCTATTATTACATCGTTACTTCTATTCCCGGGGTCCAGCGTCTATTATTACATTGTTACTTCTATTCCCGGGGTCCAGCGTCTCTATTATTACATCGTTACTTCTATTCCCGGGGTCCAGGGTCTCTATTATTACATTGTTACTTCTATTCCCGGGGTCCAGGGTCTCTATTATTACATTGTTACTTCTATTCCCGGGGTCCAGGGTCTCTATTATTACATTGTTACTTCTATTCCCGGGGTCCAGCGTCTCTATTATTACATTGTTTCTTCTATTCCCGGGGTCCAGCGTCTCTATTATTACATTGTTACTTCTATTCCCGGGGTCCAGGGTCTCTATTATTACATTGTTACTTCTATTCCCGGGGTCCAGCGTCTCTATTATTACATTGTTACTTCTATTCCCGGGGTCCAGCGTCTCTATTATTACATCGTTACTTCTATTCCCGGGGTCCAGGGTCTCTATTATTACATTGTTACTTCTATTCCCGGGGTCTAGCGTCTCTATTATTACATTATTACTTCTATTCCCGGGGTCCAGCGTCTATTATTACATTGTTACTTCTATTCCCGGGGTCCAGGGTCTCTATTATTACATTGTTACTTCTATTCCCGGGGTCCAGGGTCTCTATTATTACATTGTTACTTCTATTCCCGGGGTCCAGCGTCTCTATTATTACATTGTTACTTCTATTCCCGGGGTCCAGCGTCTCTATTATTACATCGTTACTTCTATTCCCGGGGTCCAGGGTCTCTATTATTACATTGTTACTTCTATTCCCGGGGTCTAGCGTCTCTATTATTACATTATTACTTCTATTCCCGGGGTCCAGCGTCTATTATTACATTGTTACTTCTATTCCCGGGGTCCAGGGTCTCTATTATTACATTGTTACTTCTATTCCCGGGGTCCAGCGTCTCTATTATTACATTGTTACTTCTATTCCCGGGGTCCAGCGTCTATTATTACATTATTACTTCTATTCCCGGGGTCCAGGGTCTCTATTATTACATCGTTACTTCTATTCCCGGGGTCCAGGGTCTCTATTATTACATTGTTACTTCTATTCCCGGGGTCCAGGGTCTCTATTATTACATTGTTACTTCTATTCCCGGGGTCCAGCGTCTCTATTATTACTTCTATTCCCGGGGTCCAGGGTCTCTATTATTACATCGTTACTTCTATTCCCGGGGTCCAGGGTCTCTATTATTACATTGTTACTTCTATTCCCGGGGTCCAGCGTCTCTATTATTACATTATTACTTCTATTCCCGGGGTCCAGCGTCTATTATTACATTGTTACTTCTATTCCCGGGGTCCAGGGTCTCTATTATTACATTGTTACTTCTATTCCCGGGGTCCAGCGTCTATTATTACATTGTTACTTCTATTCCCGGGATCCAGCGTCTCTATTATTACATTATTACTTCTATTCCCGGGGTCCAGCGTCTCTATTATTACATTGTTACTTCTATTCCCGGGGTCCAGCGTCTCTATTATTACATTGTTACTTCTATTCCCGGGGTCCAGGGTCTCTATTATTACATTGTTACTTCTATTCCCGGGGTCCAGGGTCTCTATTATTACATTGTTACTTCTATTCCCGGGGTCCAGCGTCTCTATTATTACATTATTACTTCTATTCCCGGGGTCCAGCGTCTCTATTATTACATTGTTACTTCTATTCCCGGGGTCCAGGGTCTCTATTATTACATTGTTACTTCTATTCCCGGGGTCCAGCGTCTCTATTATTACATTATTACTTCTATTCCCGGGGTCCAGCGTCTCTATTATTACATTGTTACTTCTATTCCCGGGGTCCAGGGTCTCTATTATTACATTGTTACTTCTATTCCCGGGGTCCAGGGTCTCTATTATTACATTGTTACTTCTATTCCCGGGGTCCAGGGTCTCTATTATTACATCGTTACTTCTATTCCCGGGGTCCAGCGTCTATTATTACATTGTTACTTCTATTCCCGGGGTCCAGCGTCTCTATTATTACATCGTTACTTCTATTCCCGGGGTCCAGGGTCTCTATTATTACATTGTTACTTCTATTCCCGGGGTCCAGGGTCTCTATTATTACATTGTTACTTCTATTCCCGGGGTCCAGGGTCTCTATTATTACATTGTTACTTCTATTCCCGGGGTCCAGCGTCTCTATTATTACATTGTTACTTCTATTCCCGGGGTCCAGCGTCTATTATTACATTGTTACTTCTATTCCCGGGGTCCAGCGTCTCTATTATTACATTGTTACTTCTATTCCCGGGGTCCAGGGTCTCTATTATTACATTGTTACTTCTATTCCCGGGGTCCAGCGTCTCTATTATTACTTCTATTCCCGGGGTCCAGGGTCTCTATTATTACATTGTTACTTCTATTCCCGGGATCCAGCGTCTCTATTATTACATTGTTACTTCTATTCCCGGGGTCCAGCGTCTCTATTATTACATTGTTACTTCTATTCCCGGGGTCCAGGGTCTCTATTATTACATTGTTACTTCTATTCCCGGGGTCCAGGGTCTCTATTATTACATTGTTACTTCTATTCCCGGGGTCCAGCGTCTCTATTATTACATTGTTACTTCTATTCCCGGGGTCCAGCGTCTCTATTATTACATTGTTACTTCTATTCCCGGGGTCCAGCGTCTCTATTATTACATTGTTACTTCTATTCCCGGGGTCCAGCGTCTCTATTATTACATTGTTACTTCTATTCCCGGGGTCCAGCGTCTCTATTATTACATTATTACTTCTATTCCCGGGGTCCAGGGTCTCTATTATTACATTGTTACTTCTATTCCCGGGGTCCAGCGTCTCTATTATTACATTGTTACTTCTATTCCCGGGGTCCAGCGTCTATTATTACATTGTTACTTCTATTCCCGGGGTCCAGCGTCTCTATTATTACATTGTTACTTCTATTCCCGGGGTCCAGGGTCTCTATTATTACATTGTTACTTCTATTCCCGGGGTCCAGCGTCTCTATTATTACTTCTATTCCCGGGGTCCAGCGTCTCTATTATTACATTGTTACTTCTATTCCCGGGGTCCAGCGTCTCTATTATTACATTGTTACTTCTATTCCCGGGGTCCAGCGTCTCTATTATTACATTGTTACTTCTATTCCCGGGGTCCAGCGTCTCTATTATTACATTATTACTTCTATTCCCGGGGTCCAGCGTCTCTATTATTATATCGTTACTTCTATTCCCGGGGTCCAGCGTCTCTATTATTACATCATTACTTCTATTCCCGGGGTCCAGCGTCTCTATTATTACATTGTTACTTCTATTCCCGGGGTCCAGCGTCTCTATTATTACATTGTTACTTCTATTCCCGGGGTCCAGCGTCTCTATTATTACATTGTTACTTCTATTCCCGGGGTCCAGCGTCTCTATTATTACATTGTTACTTCTATTCCCGGGGTCCAGCGTCTCTATTATTACATTGTTACTTCTATTCCCGGGGTCCAGCGTCTCTATTATTACATCGTTACTTCTATTCCCGGGGTCCAGGGTCTCTATTATTACATTGTTACTTCTATTCCCGGGGTCCAGCGTCTCTATTATTACATTATTACTTCTATTCCCGGGGTCCAGCGTCTCTATTATTACATTGTTACTTCTATTCCCGGGGTCCAGGGTCTCTATTATTACATTGTTTCTTCTATTCCCGGGGTCCAGCGTCTCTATTATTACATTGTTACTTCTATTCCCGGGGTCCAGCGTCTCTATTATTACATTGTTACTTCTATTCCCGGGGTCCAGGGTCTCTATTATTACATTGTTACTTCTATTCCCGGGGTCCAGCGTCTCTATTATTACATCGTTACTTCTATTCCCGGGGTCCAGGGTCTCTATTATTACATTGTTACTTCTATTCCCGGGGTCCAGGGTCTCTATTATTACATTGTTACTTCTATTCCCGGGGTCCAGGGTCTCTATTATTACATTGTTACTTCTATTCCCGGGGTCCAGCGTCTCTATTATTACATTGTTACTTCTATTCCCGGGGTCCAGCGTCTCTATTATTACATTATTACTTCTATTCCCGGGGTCCAGCGTCTATTATTACATTGTTACTTCTATTCCCGGGGTCCAGGGTCTCTATTATTACATTGTTACTTCTATTCCCGGGGTCCAGCGTCTATTATTACATTGTTACTTCTATTCCCGGGGTCCAGGGTCTCTATTATTACATTATTACTTCTATTCCCGGGGTCCAGCGTCTCTATTATTACATTGTTACTTCTATTCCCGGGGTCCAGCGTCTCTATTATTACATTGTTACTTCTATTCCCGGGGTCCAGCGTCTCTATTATTACATTGTTACTTCTATTCCCGGGGTCCAGCGTCTCTATTATTACATTGTTACTTCTATTCCCGGGGTCCAGCGTCTCTATTATTACATTGTTACTTCTATTCCCGGGGTCCAGCGTCTCTATTATTACATTGTTACTTCTATTCCCGGGGTCCAGCGTCTCTATTATTACATTGTTACTTCTATTCCCGGGGTCCAGCGTCTCTATTATTACATTGTTTCTTCTACTCCCGGGGTCCAGCGTCTCTATTATTACATTGTTACTTCTATTCCCGGGGTCCAGGGTCTCTATTATTACATTGTTACTTCTATTCCCGGGGTCCAGCGTCTCTATTATTACATTGTTACTTCTATTCCCGGGGTCCAGCGTCTCTATTATTACATTGTTACTTCTATTCCCGGGGTCCAGCGTCTCTATTATTACATTGTTTCTTCTACTCCCGGGGTCCAGCGTCTCTATTATTACATTGTTACTTCTATTCCCGGGGTCCAGCGTCTCTATTATTACATTGTTACTTCTATTCCCGGGGTCCAGCGTCTCTATTATTACATTGTTACTTCTATTCCCGGGGTCCAGCGTCTCTATTATTACATTGTTACTTCTATTCCCGGGGTCCAGGGTCTCTATTATTACATTGTTACTTCTATTCCCGGGGTCCAGCGTCTCTATTATTACATTGTTACTTCTATTCCCGGGGTCCAGCGTCTCTATTATTACATTGTTACTTCTATTCCCGGGGTCCAGCGTCTCTATTATTACTTCTGTTCCTGGGGTCCAGCGCCCTGATCTCCGGGGTCCAGCGCCCTGACCTCCAGGGTCCAGCGCCCTGATCTCCGGGCAGGATGATCTGACACTTCGTCAGGAGTTCACAGTCTCGGAAAATTATACAGAAATGAATTTGCAGCTGTCACTTGAGCCGCTGTATTTGATGTTCATGGGCGGCTGCACCTGATGAAGTGTTTTATCAGACGCGGCGCTATTCTTTCCAGGTCTATTTATTCTGGGAGACTTTGTGGCTGGTGGATTATGGCGGCAGTTCAGCTTCTCTGCCAGATAAACCTCCAAATCAGACGAAAAATTCATCTGGAGGAAAAACTTATGTTACAATTTTTATTTTTTAAATGATGTAATGACTTATAAGTGGACACGTAATAATGTATATGCTATAAAATGCTGGCACAAATGTTTAGGCCCATCCCCTTTATTGAGGCTCCTCTTCTCAGATTATGTATAACAGTTTCCTAACATTCATTTTCTCATTGATTCAGTTCTCTGTAGTTTATAATCTTCTGTCCTTGCTGTAATAGAAATCAGTTTTCCATGCACTGACTTCCTGCTGAGCATGTGCCTATACACAGCGGAAAATCTGAAAAAGATGAGTTGCAGTATAAAGCATGGAGGAGAAGCAGAACTCTAAGCCTCTGATGAGACCAACTGACCTTGGACCAGCGGACAATGCAGCTTGGCTGGAGTCACTGATCATAGTTGTACCCTAATGGATCAGAGCTGCAGTGTAAACCATGAGGGAAGGACAGAGCAGCAGCCCGAGCCTCTGATGAGACATGAAGTGAAGGTCGTGTCTGTTTTATAAAAGGTCATGTTGAGATTTTTGGCCAATCACCTTGTGTGAGGTTTCTGGTTATTGATTTCAATTACCCCCGACATGAGCGCCGGACGACTGCTACAGTCCAGGGGCTCCTTAGCTGTAACCTCTGAATGACGCCGCGCAATAAATGTGACCTCAGAGTCTACGCCACGTGCCCCAGGAAGGAGATGCTGAAGGCACAGACGCTCGGCTCTGCTATCTCTACTATTAACGGCAGATTCAATTATCTCGTGATAAAGTACAAGACGCCGTCACTTATTCCGAGGCTCCGCCAAGAAAAACATTTGCCCTTACATTACTTACAAAAAAACTTGTGTAACAAAAATACAACATAAACCAACAACACACAAAAACACAAACACAAACACAATATACAACAACATAAAAAACAGGAAAATTGTGTGATCAGTCACGTTTTTATGGTCACACCTGAAGGTTATTGTTTTTCTCTACTTGTGAATTATCATTTCAGAAATCCCATTTACACTATGAGGGTCAGAACCGCGCTCTTCTTATGACACGAGCCCCCCAAACCCCCTGTACTGGGCTGTGACCATGTATGATGGATGGAGCTTAAAAGGAATTAAAAAAATAGAAAAACATGGCTGATTTCTTCCAAACACAGCGCCACACCTGCCCACAGGTGATGTATGGTATTGCAGCTCAGCTCCATTCACTTTAATAGAGCTGACTTGCAATACCAGACACAACCTGTGGATAGGTTTGGCGCTAAATCTAGAAGAAAGCAGCCATGTTTTTCTAATCCAGACGACCCCTTTAAGGCCTTGTTCACACGGCGCAAAAAAAGACGACGACGTGTAAACGAGTAAATAACGCTAAGTGCGTTTTAAAGTACAGGCGTTTTTTGCCAGGAATTGACCTGATGCTTCCTTTTTTTACAAGACCCGTTTCTTAAACACGCACGCGTAAAAAAAACGCATCGTATGAACTACAATGCGTTTTCTCATTGAGATCAATGGGAAGTTTAAAGAATACGTTTTTGTCACATTTTTTGCTGCTGTTTCGGCGCTTTTTTTGTGCACGTAATTAGGACTCCCAATGACTATGGGAAATAGGCGCGTTTTACGCACCAGGAATTGACCTGATGCTTCCTTTTTTACATGACGCGTTTTTTAAACATGCGCACGTGAAAAAATCCTATGTACTACAATGCGTTTTCCCATTGAAGTCAATGGGAAGCTTAAAGAATGCGTCTGACGCATTTTTCGTGGCGTAAAACGCGTCAAATACAAACTGTGTGAACAAGGCCTAGTGGTCTATAAGAAATTACCAGAAACTAAGGGTCATTCACAGGAGCCTCAAACTCCTTTGTGTGCCGCGCATGGAAATCACGTACAGCACACGGGCCTATTGATTTCATTGGCGCCGTTCACACATGCGTGAAAACCACGGACAGCACACGGATGCATGTGATGTGCGTGATTTGTGCATCAATTCCATTAAAAAAATTAAAATGTGGCTTTCGAGTGCGTGAAAAACACGCTGATGCAATAACGCAACGCACACGGACCAGAATTACGTGCGCATTTTACGTGTGTGTAAATCTGTCCTGCTAGTGTGAATGTCGC
The DNA here is from genome assembly GCF_050947455.1 of Rhinoderma darwinii. Classification (NCBI taxonomy): domain Eukaryota; kingdom Metazoa; phylum Chordata; class Amphibia; order Anura; family Rhinodermatidae; genus Rhinoderma; species Rhinoderma darwinii. The sequence continues at coordinate 84,346,418 of NC_134695.1, forward strand.
CTGACACGTAGATGAAGAATACGACACGTAAGGACGAGCACCTGGTTGGAGTATCTCATGCTGATGTTCCTCTGGGCGCTTCGATGAACATAACGGTGCAAGGGATCGATGTCCTTCGGGCTTATTAATTCCTCCACTAAAAAGGAAAATAAATAAAAATGAATCATCACATAGATTATGTTCCATTATATAGAATAACCCTCTAAAATCACAAAAATCCCCAGTAAAATAGTTTAACCATTTCTATCTTGCGCATTCAATAGTTACAGTCCTATTCACGGCTTCATTGTTGTGTCAGTCCTCACTGCAGATCTGGCATTCTATTCATGTACCAGTACACTCAGGACGAGCAGATAAGCATTCACATAGATAAAGGATGACAAGGGCTGCCACCTTTTCCCAAAAAGATACCGGCCTGGTGCCAAACCTAATGGCAAACCAGAACCTGACGAACCAGAAGAGGACATGTAGTCATCAGAATCTGTCAGTAGTGCAGCCTCAGGCCTTGCTCAGCCGAGAAGAGATCACATGGTTCTGTAAGTGAAAATGTCACGATGCGGCAGCTCCACATGTTGATCAGAGCGGCAGCCGAACCTTGTATGACGATGCCCAAAATATTGCAGTTTATCAAATTATGAAGACCGGCGCTGGATTCCTCCTCTGTGGCGCGGGGCCTGCCGCCATATTTCACGTTCCGCCGGAGAGAAGGGTAATTTAAGGCTCAGACATAAATCTTGGCAGTTTTACGGAGAAGCAGCGATGACACTCACGTTCTGTACTCAACTATGAACGGTTTGCTAAACAACTCCCCCGGTGAAGAGACCTGAGATGTGAGCGCGCCGAGAGACGTTTGGACTGACAGGATGACTGAGCAAAACGCGTTACTGAGCGCGCCGGCCGGGATCAGTCCTGCTGCTAAACAAGCGATGGCACTTAGGACGGGCGCGGTGGAGCTGGGCAACATGTCAACGGTAAAAATCACACTCCAGATCCCAGTGATTCATCAGCCACGTCTCAGATGAACACAACTGTCTGCAAGGGACAAGACGCACTCCTCTAATACCATAGACAGTCATCGGTGACAAACCTCTAATATCCGCCATGACGGTTCAAATGTCATATGCATTCCGAAGCTCCATTACTCCTCTGTTTGTGTGTCAGTCTTCACTGTAATTCTGGTATTCTATTCATGAACCAGGAGGTCAACTCCAATAACACGTCTGTTTTAGTAAATACTTTTGCCCAATTCTGGGGCAACGTTTTTTAGAACTCTGTATTGTGCTTTAACCTCTTTTGTCCCTCTGTTATTCCTCCTGGAAATGTATGGATAAATTGACAACTCGGTGTTACCATTTCCCTTGCCCATAGGATGTGCCCCTAAAGTCTGACACTGTCAGCACTGATTGGGCAGGATCAGGGTGCGTAGGGACATGTCCCTTTGATAAGGGGAACTGTAACGCCTAGTTAATTATACATTTCCAGGAGGAATATCAGAGGAATGGCAAAATGAAGAGTTAAGAAATAAGAAAAGATGATGCAGCATTGTTATTTTATGGGGACTATTGGAGTATTTAGTCAAACAGATACGTCAGGAGAGCGCACCGCTAATCTTTAATGTCATGTGGCACCTGTCAGTTTCCCTTAAAGGGGTTGTCAAGGATTAAAACATTTTTTTTTAAAAATGCACCACGCCTGCCCGTGGGCTGCGTTTGGTATTTACTTTAATGGAGCTGAGCTGCAATACCAGACATAACCCACAGATGGGTGTGGCGCTGTTTCTGGAAGAAAGCAGCCATGTTTTTTTAAAATCCTGGACAAACACCTTTAAAGCCGGATTACAGGAATTTTACTAAACTAGGAAATCGTTTATTAAGAAATTACCTAAAAAAAAAAGTCAATGCAGCTCCAGACCGGAGTATATCTTTAAATATTAAAGGGAAAGGAAATATATGGAACAATTTTACCCAAAGGCAAAAATGAAAAATACAGAATACAAATACTTAGGGGGATGGAGCAAATCAGCGTGACATATAAAATACATGATCCCCGGCTGTAATGTAGTCATGTGACGATACCACTTTAAGAATGAGCAGCTATTTTGAGGGTAAATATTCGGTGCCTCAGTGACTGGATCTGCCGCTTACCCAGGAGCTTGGAGATGATGTACAGCGCTTGTCCCCAGAGGAAGAGTTTACCATCCCGTCCGCAGTTACTGGGAAACCTCTTCTGACTGTTGGGGTTCAGCTTCTCGGCTTCAACGAAATCAGCGGGGACGTGATAATACTCAGGAACGATGGGGCACCCTGCGGAGAAACACCCGGTTATGGACAGGGGCATCAACATAAAGCATCAGCAGCCACAGAAACCTCTGCGTGTTCCCTCCATGTAATGTGATGTCACCTTGTACAATGGTGAAACTACAACTCCCAGCATGCTCTGATGTCACCTTGTATAGCAGTGGTCTCCAACCTGTGGTGAAACTACAACTCCCAGCATTCCCTGACCGCCTTCGGGTGATGTCACCTTGTATAGCAGGTTGGTGATCGCTGTTTGATAGGATCTCTGTGTGTAGGGTGACATCATTGGGTTATTATCGGTCTCAGATGGTGGTGCTGGCGGGTCTCGAGGGGTCCCCCGGACAGAAGAGCTCAGCTCCGACCACTGCTGCGCACCTCTTTTCACCTGCCTCTATGGTTTTACTGTGGTCTGCATGCCAATGAGAATTTTTAGGATTTGCAATCAAAATTCAATACAGGCAGCGCGCTAGGACTACTAACCCCATCGGATGCCAGCGCTATGTATTATCTGAGTGACAAACCGCTCGTTCCATCAATGTTCAACATCATTATCTGCCGTGGACGAGGCCGAGTGTAAAATATTATGTGTCTGGAGGAGGGTTATAAGCAGCATTATAAATCAATCATTCTGATAGACGCGGGGTTAACACGCAGCATCATATATAATCCTCTCAGATCCAGTAATGGTTAATATAAAAGCAATAGCGTTCTGGGTGTCAGAGAGGGGGGAGGTGAATACATACGATTATTAATCTGCTAGACGAAGAGTTAATGTAGTGGATTATTTTATGCTCATCGATACAGGACATGTTTTTCTGGCAACACATTGCCTTTAATGTACAGTCTTCTGATAGATGAAGAGTTAATCCCCCGGTATAGAAAGGGTTAACACACAATAGAATAGAATATCCCTCTCCCGGTACAGAAAGGGTTAATACCCAGCAGAATATATCATCACTCTCCTGGTATAGCAAGGGTTAATACACAGCAGTATACATCACTCTCTCCGGTGCAGGAAGGGTTAATACACAGCAGTATACATCACTCTCCCCAGTACAGGAAGGGTTAATACACAGCAGTATACATCACTCTCCCCCGGTGCAGGAAGGGTTAATACACAGCAGTATATATTACACAGCAGGGGTTAATACACAGCAGTATATATCACTCTCCCCGATGCAGGAAGGGTTAATACACAGCAGTATACATCACTCTCCCCGGTGCAGGAAGGGTTAATACACTGCAGTATACATCACTCTCCCCGGTGCAGGAAGGATTAATACACTGCAGTATACATCACTCTCCCCGGTGCAGGAGGGGTTAATACACTGCAGTATACATCACTCTCCCCGGTGCAGGAGGGGTTAATACACAGCAGTATACATCACTCTCCCCGGTGCAGGAAGGGTTAATACACAGCAGTATACATCACTCTACCCAGTGCAGGAAGGGTTAATACACAGCAGTATACATCACTCTCCCCGGTGCAGGAAGGGTTAATACACAGCAGTATACATCACTCTCCCCGGTGCAGGAAGGGTTAATACACAGCAGTATACATCACTCTCTCCGGCAGGCACGCGACACGTCCGGACAGCACCCGCCATACAACACACAGACCGGGCCCGAGAGCTTACAATCCGGAGGTGAGCAGCATCGTGATTTCAGCTCAGAAGAACATTTATCTGTTCAACCATTTCTAACTACATCTCTTTCTGGAAAAGCTGGGTGACAACCAATATGGCCGCCGTCACAACTCCTATAGGGGTGGCCACGCAACTTTTCTAGAGTCCTGAAAAGCAGATTGTTCTACTTCGGTTTTATTCCTGCACAACAAGGCAGATCTGCCATTCAGGGGTCTGGGAAAGCTGGGTGATTGTCCCTGATTGGGCTGTAATATCCACTACACAGAACTTGTAATTACTTGATTAAGGGGACGGCTCAAAGAGTGTTTGTTTTTTAGAAGAAATCAGATTTAAAGGGGAAGTGACAAAAACGAAAATCTTTTTTATATTGCAGGAAGGGGGTGAAGACTTAAAGGGCCACTCACAGGTTATCTGTTATTATAGTCTGCAAAGGGGGCACTTATATTTTCACTTCCCCCATATTGCCATATATATGACAGGCAGCGCCCATGTAACACACGGATCCGGTCGGATCGCTCAGAGAGCGTACAATCAGGCAGTGAATGGCGGGAGACGCGACCTGTACCATGGCACCCGGCGCAGTGCTGCCCCACATCCTGGAAGTGTCTGTTATGCTAAGCGGGCACAGAGTACAGTCAGCGATGCCCATATGTATAGTCCTGTGACTGGCACAGTGCCAGATAACTGCTCGTCTCCCGGGCGCTGTACACGCTCATAATGGAGAGGTCGAGTGTTCTCGGAGAGGTGCCAGGGAGCGCCAATCCTATTAATGCCATTCACAGCTGTGGGTGAAAGGTGCCCTGGCTCTTCAGAGGCCCGCAACTCGCCTGGGTAATTCTCCATTTATAACCGCTGCTTTCTGTGCCGCGCCGCCATTTATTTAAATGATGTAATCTTCACAGCACGGGAAAAATCCACGTATCCAGCGCAAGAGGGCGAAGCTGCGTACGAGACCGGTGCCATCGTGACACAGGATGCGCCAATTATATAGTCAGCGATAATTTACAATATTCTGTCTTTAAAATTTCCATAAAATGTGGAGTAACCGGGTGAATACGTTGCTTTACTTTCCATGTTTTCTTCTCTATTCACCTCTAAAGCGACATTCAGAATTCTGCTGGCTTCCGCTTACCAGAGAGCAGTGCATTGTGGGAGCTCAGATGACATGTCTGAGGTCGGTAGCGCTCAAGTGCTGTCTGATTCCAAGGGCGACCAGCAGAATTTTGAAAGCAGCTTTGGATGTGAATGGAGATAAAGACAAAGTATCTCAGCATCAGAATGAAACAGTAAAGCAAAGTCACTTAACTTCTATGTCGATGTATAGGGGTTGTTTAGAATTAGAAAAACATGGCTGCTTTCTTCCAAAAACAGCGCCACTCCAGTTCTCAGGTTGTGTGTAGTATTGCAGCTCAGCCCCATTCACACCAATTTCCCCTTATTTTATCTTATCTGACAATACAGAGACGGCAGTGGATGACATCAGAGAAGGCCAATGGGCAGGGAGCCCCACTTCTTCCCCACGTAAGGGGGTTATGGAGCTCTGTAGATGTCCTGCACCCCCTTCGGCACTACCTGGAGATTTCCACCCCCCCATAAATGTAATATGGTTGGAGCTCCACCAGTGTCAGGCCCATATGACAGATATTTCGATTGTATCACAGCCTGTACCTGAGGTTTCCTCATCATGGACACAAATACTTAAAAAGGGGCCACAGTGGTTTTGATACAAATCCCATTGTAACGCATATCAAGAAATCAGCGAGACGTGACCTTCCAGAGTCAGACCTCCAAAATGAGAAAATAAAAAATAAGTGACACCTACCATCAAAGGCGAGAAAAAGCAGCGGGTCCAAAAGAGCTTCAAACTCCTTTACTTGTTCTGTGTTTCCTCTGAAGACCCCTGAAAGAAGAAGGAGGAGGAAACGTTACTCATCTAAGTGAGAAAACATGTCTACCTGGGACAACACTGCCAGAGAGGTTGAAACATAAAGGAGAAGAAGTTAGCTACTTCCTTCTTCACTGATGTCGCCATTGAACTACACATCCCAGAATTATTTTCCAACATGATACAGGGTGGAGCCTCTGGGTGACCTGGTGACAGAGAAAGCAGCCCCATGGGAGATAATATGGCTGACCAGATCTATAGGATAGCTACTTCCTGTCCCAGGAACGGAAGACAGAAGTCTGGAGCATAAAGAGCTGAGATACAAGAGACTGCACACAGTGACCTAGAAGAAAACCAGCTATGGCTGCAAAATCCTCCCACCCAAAACCAGAAATGGATCAGACCGGGAGCAGAGACGTAAAGGAAAGCTTGCAGCACATTGCAACATGATGCACGGTAGCGGCACAGGTGCAGGGCTCGTTACAGTGTATCGGAGCTCTCTCTTGTAACGAGCAGGGCACACGTGATTAGGACAGGTTTTTAGTCTCTGGATGAAAACAAATATGGGGAAGATCTGTTTTGACTAGAAGGCAGTACGAGCGACGTGCCAGTCTCTGCCCCAGGGCAGCGTGCGCTAGACACAACAGGGTGAACGCATGTGTTGGAAAAAACGCTGCAGGGTCTTCACAAAACGGCGCTTCATCCAGACTCTGTATTTACAAATATAGGTTTATATACATGAATACATCTGCCCAATGGTCCTATTCATTAAAAGCAAGCAGAGATCTTGGAAATGTGAAGAGGTATAACACAAAGCGTGATAGAAAACTGCAGATCTGTCAGCGGGATATTGCTGGACAAGAAGTGTGATGAGCGCAGGAATTCCCCCCCCCCCTCCCGCCGCCATGTTTGCTGCTCCCACTTGTGGATCCTTTAAATATAATAAAGAGACGTATAGAGAACACACGTGGGATACAATCTGTGAGGGGTGCGGAGACTACAGGACGTCATCGACCAAACCTGGCGACAGTAACCAATAACCATCAGATGGGTCACAAATCCGGCTTAAAGGGGTATTCTAGCTTAGTCATGGTATAAAGAAAAGTTATACCATTTTTAATAAACTTTGGGCATCCATTCCTATCATTTTTCAAGATCTCTGTTTGAAGTCATTGAATGGGAACCTTCATTGTTTACTTCCAGAGGCTAAAAATCTATCCAGGTCTCACACAGGAGCATGACTCGTTACAGTACAGTTATCAGAGCGCTGTTTTGTAATGACCGGATCCCCTCTGTGTCTCCCTCACATGACCAGGACAGGTTTTTCAGACTCTCGGAGTAAACAATAAAGTAGTTCCTATTCACTAACAGCCAGCAGAGATCTTGCAAATCATGATTAATTGCAGAACGTTTCCTTATATAAATAATGAGCTGTACTATGTAAAGGCGGAATACCCCTGTAACATACACACAGCCCCAGCTCTGCTATTCCATAGCGGTCTATTTCCATGTATTTAATGAGACATCCGGTGGAGGTGCACGGCGCTGGATGTGGGTGTTCTGCCTTTGTTTGGGGGGGGGGGGGTGTTGACACATTCACTTCGGCGTCGAGCTTTGCCGGTAACAGATGGAGCGGGATATTATCGTCTTCTAATCAATCATTCTCTGGTGTAACTAAATAAGGACCTGCAAACGAGCTCATTACCATCATCAAATTAAAATTCATATGTGCAGAATAACGTGTTTAACCAGCGCGCTCCCCGCAGGGACGGCCGAGTTATCGCTGGGTAATCGCCCCCTGAGATGTCTGGGTCGTGGAGCGCAGCCACTCTGAACCTTTCACGCCGACGCCGTATTACTGCTCATTATCAGCCGACCTTACAGGGGATGTGTAGAAAACCCATTTTCATAAACCCTATTAGGGAATTCAGAGTTAATAAAGAGGACCCCCCATTGAAGACCCCCATTTATTAGCGTAGAGACGACTAGAGGTAACATCTTTCGCTCCGGAGGACTCGGCATGTCCATTCATTGCAAGGACAGCCCATTGATTTGTAGGAAAACTGTGTAATGCTTCATTCTTCCTGTGGGAGTGCTACAGCGGAATTGAGTACTTGCTGCCAGGTTTCCATACAGATCACAGCTGATCGGTGGAGGTCCCAGCAGCGGTCTACCTTGTGATCAGCTTTTTTTTTGCTAGACCTTTCTAACAAAAAGGGATTGCCCAAATGAGGGGAACCCCTCTAAAGATGTTTGTATCTCAACTTAGCACAGGCCCTAAGAACGATCAGTGATTTTATAATATGCGCCATCTCCCGATTCTGCCCTAGCGGTAGAGATGTAGGAACGCATATTTTGAAGAAGACCCCACCACTGCCCCACAGTCCTGGTGTATGGTGCAGGAAAGCAGAATCGGGATAGGGGGTAGATTATAGTCGTACCCCACCCAGATTGTGGCGCTTTTGACATTGTTTCGGTCCCAGCTATGGACACAGCCAATCACGAGTATCCGGAACGATAACGGTGGCGTCTGTGGTAACAAAGCGATCAGATACAAACATTCCAGATCTTTGAAGTCATTCAGAACGACTTTCCATCATCCTCCTCATCATGGACAGTAAATCAAGATCCCGTAGAACAGACGGTGACACCCTCATGCATAAAGGACCACGCACAAACAATATTTAGGTGGAGTTTTCCGTTTTCCCAGCGCCCTCCATCGATTTTAACTTGATTTGGGAAAAAGAAAAATCCTCCTGTCGACAATGACTCCGCCCACTTCCATCCTCACAGCTAATGAAGAAAAGACCTCATGTCAATATCAACATTGGGGTCACCAAGTAAGTTATAATTGAAGGGGGGTTTGATGATCTGTGAAGGCTCCAGCCAAGGCGGAGCTTCTTGCTTCCAGGTGGAGTTCCCCTTTAAATTTAGTTTTGACTGTTTCTTGTAATCCATAGTAAATAACATACAGGACTATTAATATAAACAGCGACCGGATGGGTCATTTTATTAGGGAGGGAATTCGTTTACCCGTTCCCGTCCTTGCAACTTATGTAAATGCGGCGTTCAGATCGTCATAGGCATTTAATTACGATCCGACCGCCAGGCTGGCGCTAAACCGTTCCTAGTCTCCGTAACATGGAGATAATCCGCGATAAAGGACGAAGCTGTGAAAACTTACCATCGATGATCATGTAGATGAAAAACACAGGAAATTCGCACTCGATCCCGTCAAACAGCTGGAAATAAAGAAGAGTGAGTCAGAATGGGAGCAGAGAATTGCGCGGTGACACGCGTGGCGAATAGATGGAGGAGACAGATGGAGCTCAATGTGCTAATAAATGGGCCATTGTGATTGTAATATTAAGAGATATTATGTATGGGAGACGGCCGCTGCTCCGCCGGGATCGTTTGGTTTCCTGTGTAAACTTGTAGCGAGCTGTGAAATTAAACAGCACAATGATGAACTGCTCCCCGTCACCCGATAAACTTGTCTCTGGATTTTAATTGTAAGCAAAATCCCCAAAAATTCGGAGCTGATAACAGTGGAGACACATGGAAAGCTGAGCAATAACGACCAATACAAGTGAATGAGCTGCAATACCAGACACGGCCTACAAATAAGGGTGGCGCTGTTTTTTTAAATCTTTTTTAAGAAGACATGTCATTGTTCTATGTTCTGCAAATCTACATAAAATGTTGGGTAACTGTAAAACACTTGACTTTTTTGGTCTTGTACGGACTTTCTGTTATATGATGGTTTCTTCTCCATCCACATTCAAAGCTAAATCCAAAACACTGCTGCATTGCCATGATCAAAGAGCAGTGCATTGTGGGAGCTCAGATTCAAGTTATCGCTAAGCCTTTAAGTTATATTTCTGAGATGGACCACCATTTCAAATGGCAACCAGCAGAATTTTGAAAGCAGCTCTGGATGTGAATGGAGAACAGTTCCTGATATAACGTGGCCTGTGATACCTTGATCTCGGCCGGCTTGTAGTAGCGTCGGTTTTCATCTTCCAGAGCCGTTCGATAACCGTCCCTAAGAAAACGCTTGAACCCGTATTTTCCCTTCAGCTTGCGCACGATCTTATCCATGGCCTGATGAAACAAAGCGTCGTCATCCACCGCGAACGCCGGGTAACTAATGCAGGTGAGGAGCGCGGCGTCCGTGTTCTAAGGAGAAGAGGAAGAGGGTGTGTAGGGTCTGAAAGTGGACGGGACCAAAGAAAGAAAGGGGTGATACAGTCTATTGGGCTTTGTATCTAAGCCTATCATGTGTGATACTGTCTGCTGAGCCGCTGTATCTAATCCCATCATGTGTGAAACTGTCTGCTGGGCCCTGTATCTAAGCCTATCATGTGTAATACGGTCTGTTGGGCTCTGTATCTAAGCCTATCATGTGTGATACGGTCTGCTGGGCCCTGTATCTAAGCCTATCATGTGTGATACGGTCAGCTGGGCCCTGTATCTAAGCCTATCATGTGATACTGTCTGCTGGGCCCTGTATCCAAGTCTATGATGTGTGATACTGTCTGCTGAGCTATGTATCTAATCCTATCATGTGTGAAACTGTCGGCTGGGCCCTGTATCTAATCCTATCATTTGTGATACTGTCTGCTGGGCCCTGTATCTAAGCCCATCATGTGTGATACTGTCTGCTGGGCCCTGTATCTAAGCCTATGATGTGTGAAACTGTCGGCTGGGCCCTGTATCTAAGCCTATCATGTGTGATACTGTCTGCTGGGTCCTGTATCTAATCCTATCATGTGTGATACTGTCTGCTGGGCCCTGTCTCTAATCCGGTCATGTGTGATACTGTCTGCTGGGCCCTGTCTCTAATCCGGTCATGTGTGATACTGTCTGCCGGGCCCAATATCTAAGCCTATCATTTGTGATACTGTCTGCTGGGTCCGGTATCTAAGCCTTATATAAACGTTTCAATATACTTTGTGTTTCAACACATTTCCATTGGGAAGATCTCTGCTTGCTGTCAGTGAAAGTAAATATTAATGTCTAAAACCAGAGTGTGAAAACCTGTGCTGCACAGCAAACACTATTCTCAGCTGAGGGTTTGCTACCTTTGTATCCAGCCCAAACAATCATCTCGAAGGTAAAAAAAAATACTACAATGTATCAGTCTGGAGTTCAGGCTTTTTAGCTCACAGAGAGTTGTCAAGACTGAATACATTGTAACAAATCCTCAGATGAGAGAAGTATTAGGATGTCCAAAATTGCGTCAAAATGGCGCGGCTTTCACATAGTCCACGGCAAAAAAGGGCGATGTGCGAACATATCCTTAGAACTGTACTGGGTTTTAGCCGCTAGATGTAAACAATAATGTTCCTATTCACTGACCGCAAGCAGCAATACTGCAAATGGTGAGGAATTAAAACACAAAGTGTATTAGAAAGTTGCGGAACTTTTTACGACACAAGGATTAAGCTTCATTTACTGGAATGTCTCTGTAACCACAAGGACACGTTTACATAATGCAGCGCATGGCGAGTTCTTTCCGGTAATATTGACATTTTTCCAGCCTCTCCGCTGCGACAGCTCCTGCCCTCTTGTCGTATCATTAACCTCCATCTCATCCACTTACATGGGAGCGCGACTCCCTGGGCAGCAAGGAGCACAGCGTCTGTCTGTTCCGGTTATGCGCGTCCAGATCCACGAATATGACGGACCAGGAGCAGCCCTGCGGACGAGAAACACAGCGATCAGCGAGACGCGCGGCTCATTAGTGAACGTCACTCAGGGGTCGCCTCCAGCCATCGCTGGGATCAATACGGCGGATTCCATTCATTTCTGCCGACAAGATAACAGATGTCATCGTTACGAGCGCCGCGCCCGCCAACCAGGGACGTCACACAGGACGGGAACCATTCAATGCGTCTGCTGGAGCCTCTATATAAAGGGGACCAACGCTTTCTATATGACCTATTAGGGTACGCTGACCCACCCCACCCCCTATTTTATTAACCACTCTATAATTCGTGTCCCTCAGGGACCAGGTGCCCGATCTCCTCCGTACCCAATTAGCAAATTGTCCGGGGAAGCCTCTATATTCAGCCCTTTAAGGGCCCGTGCACACGACCGTATTTTTCATCCGTAATTACGGACCCATTCATTTCTATGGGCTACGGACACCTTTCCGTGTTTTTACGGATGGGAGTCGGTGCCGTAGAAATGATAGAACATGTCATTTTTTTGTCCGTAATTACAGCTCGGACTTCCCATAAAAGTCTATTAGCGCTTCCGTAATTACCGATGTGCATCCGTAGCCGCCCGTAATTATGGAAGTGTTGCACTGCGACGCCAGGGGAATACCCCAGATCCCTCCCTGGTTTCTTTGCGGATCCGTAAATACGGATGAACTTCGGATGCACTACAGACCGTATCTACGAAAATGCGGATGATTTATGGATGACTATAAATGACTGCAGATCCGTATTTACGTACAGTATTTACGGATGGATGAAAAAATACGGTCGTGTGCGTGGGGTCTAAATCTAGAGTATCAGCAAAGGGTTAAACAGCAGATTGAAGTGACGAGATTATATAAATCCTATATAGATTACACCATATACATATAATGCCTCGATCCCGCCATCGCTAAATCACATGAACCCCAGATCTGCCACTCAGCAATGTTTAGAGGGGGCCGCTGTGTGACCCTCCACAGATCCGGTGTAATTCTCCGCCCCGGGGGCAAACGCTGCGATATATATATACAGAAAACGCTGAAAAACGGATCACAACAATGTATCTCCAGCCGTACACACAATGCCGGTAATCCAGCAACGCAGACTATAGTCCGGACGCTAGTCACTGGTGCGGCGTTACCGCCATCGTTACCGCCATCATTAGCGCTGTCGTTACCGCCATTATTAGCGTCATCATTACCACCATCGTTACCGTCATTACCGCCATCGTTACTGCCATCATTACCACCATCGTTACCGTCATTACCACCGTCGCTACCGCCATTATTAGCGTCATCATTACCACCATCGTTACCGTCATTACCACCGTCGCTACCGCCATTATTAGCGTCATCATTACCACCATCGTTACCGTCATTACCACCATCGTTACCGTCGTCGTTACCGCCACGTCATTACCGCCATTGTTACCGCCATCATTACTGCCGTCGTTACCGCCATTATTAGCGTCATCATTACCGTCATTATTACCACCATCGTTACCGTCATCGTTACAGCCATCATTACCACCACCGTTATCGTCATTACCGCCATAGTTACTGCCATCATTACCACCATCGTTACCGTCATTACCGCCATCGTTACTGCCATCATTACTGCCATCATTACCACCATCGTTACCGTCATCATTACCACCACCGTTACCGTCATTACCGCCATAGTTACTGCCATCATTACCACCATCGTTACCGTCATTACCGCCATCGTTACTGCCATCATTACTGCCATCATTACCACCATCGTTACCGTCATCATTACCACCACCGTTACCGTCATTACCGCCATAGTTACTGCCATCATTACCACCATCGTTACCGTCATTACCGCCATCGTTACTGCCATTACCACCATCGTTACCGTCGTTACCGCCGTCGTTACCGCCATTATTAGCATCATCATTACCAACATCTTTACCGTCATTACCACCATCGTTACCATCATTACCGCCATCGTTACCATCATTACCGCCATAGTTACCGCCATCTTTACAGTCATTACCACCATCATTACCGCCATAGTTACCGCCATCGTTACCGCCGTCATTACCGTCGTCGTTACCGCCATCGTTACCGCCTCTTAATTCCACATTTTTCTACAATCTACAATTCGTTAATTCCGGTGTCATATTTTTTGCACATAGAAAAATGCAAGAACAACAAAAAGAAAACGCCCTAAAGATCTGGGCTGGTACCTGTGCAGTAAAACAACGTGCAGTTTTGCAGCGGTATTACTGTGTTTAGAGGCGAAACAATGTGTAAATATGGGCGTCTTTTTGCTACAATTTTAAAGCATTCACCGCCTTGGCGCTGCCTCAAAGGAAATGACCTGCGACCCCTGTAATTTAACATATATCAGATTTTATTATTTTTTTATTGGTGACTAATGACGCGTGGCGATGTGTGAGCAGTCCGCAATATTCGGCGGTTGAAATAAAGGAGTATTCCGGTTTCAACAAAGGTTCCTTGATATAAAAAAAAGTAATTAAATCGCCAAATACGTTATTTGTATGGTTTTCAAGATCTCTGCTTGCTGTCGTTGAATAGGAACCTTCATTGTTCACGTCGAGGATAATAATCTGTCCTGATCAGGACTCGTTACAGTGATCAGAGCGGCGTCTTGTAACGAGCCGTTCACCTGTAGAATTGTATGACCTTTCATTTGCTGAAACCGGAATCCCCCTTTAACAGCTGGAGTTGGGGGTTGTTGCAGTCTGGACTCTACGTGGGAGGGATTCTCTGTGTCACCTGCGCTCGGCAGCCGAGTCCATTAAAACTAAAAAGTGACTTTGTATCCCGGAGACGTGCTGCGCCGGCACAAACACGCATACCGCACTCATCATACGACCGGCAGCGTCCCCGCGTGCGTGCGCGGTGTACACAATGTAATGCGCAGAGCTGGTTTCAAAGCAGAAATTTCCATTTCTGAGCCATTTAGCAGCGCTGCGGTCTCCCGCAGACGCCGGCGACAGACTTCAAAGGGTCCGAGTGGCATCTTTGAAAGCAACAAGTGTTTGAATGCGATTCCGGATGCAGCGGAGACAAACTAATATTATAGGACGCTCAGGAATTAATCCATACTGCGCACTATAGGGCCGCGCCGCGCCGCCTCTGCTTCATCTCAGAAATCAAAGAGCCTCGTAGGTTTCCTAATCACTGCAAATGCTGCTCTACCTGCGAGCCGACGGATGTGATTTAACTCTGTTGGGGGAGAGAAGAAAATTAAATGGTCTGGGAAGAAACATCAGGAGGGGGCGTCATAATAACCATATAATCCACCGCATAAGAAGGACAATGGAACCCGGGAAACAACGTATGTTTGAGCTGCGCGTGCTTCTGATCTGAGCACTTTCCTGTACTGCACTTCTGGAGTATCACACATTCACTGGACAAACAAATGATCACAATGCTCACAGCAGCACAGAGTATTTATGACCAAAGCGTGAGCTAACGTTAGCCTACTCATTTAGAAGCTTTAGATAGTGCCGGGGCAGCGTGAAGATCAATGAAGACCAGTGTTAGGTCAAAAACCCACAGTTGGATCCACCAGAAGCACAGAGTATTTCAGGAGAGGAGTATGCTGATCTTGTAGGAGGTAGTGACATGTCCACTGATGTGAAATTGGACGTGAGGAAAGGAGGATGAGGAGAAAAGTGAGAGGGGGGGGGGGATTGAGAAAAGTAGGAGGCCCAGAACTGCATCTCTCAGTGGCACAGAGTATTTCAGGAAAGGAGTGTGCTGATCTTGTGGGAAGCAGTGACCTGTCGACTGATGGGATGATGTTAATGAGGAAAGGTGGAGATCGGGGATGGAGGCAAGTAGGAGGTCACAGACCCAGAGCTGGATCTCTCAGTGGCACAGAGTATTTCAGGAGAGGAGTGTGCTTATCATACAATGTTTAAATAAAGTAAATTTCTCTTCTAATAAACAAATAAAAAATCCTTAACCTCTTCCTCCACTGTAAAAAAAATAGAAAAAAAAGAAAGTGTTCAGAAAATTAAAACAAAATCCCAAGTAAAAACATAAAATAAATCAAAGAAAGTCGTACGTGCCCGAAATGGCACCAAAGTAAAATACAAGTCACCCGGACAAGAAATGCCGCGATACTGATCTGCTGTACAGGCAAAAGACGCGGGGTGGTAAATCCTGTAGACTAACAGTCATTGCCACCCAGCTTTCCGCAGACACTGACGAGCATATAAATCTACACTGGTATGTATAGTTACCCCTATTCCCCTTGGCTATTCCTCCTCTATTGCTCTGCCAGTGTATGTGTCAGTCTTCACTGTAGTTCTGGTATTCTGTTCATGAACTAGGATGATTAAGATGAATAGATCAAGATTTTCCCCTCCCCCCTAGCAGGGGGAATGTTCTAGTGCAAAGAAGAAAGTGAATCTGAGCCTACAGACTGCGGAGGACTCCTGGAATAACCTTCCAAGCCTATGTGTGACTCACCGGCTGCCCGGAAAGCGGCTTGTTCTATCAAATATATGTCAGAAATGATGTATATAATCTCACCTGGTTACCAAAGAGGTTGAATCCATCGATGGCTTCAAGTGCCGCTTTGGCCAATCCGACGGAGCTGCAAAAAACACAGAAAACATTCACATGTGCCCAGGAAAGATCTTATATACAGAAGATACCCAGGTTATACCAGCATGCTGCATATCACTATATACAAGAAGATGTATAACTTATACCAGCTGTACATATATAATTATATACAGAAGATACCCAGGTTATACCAGCCTGCTCCATATCACTATATACAAGAAGATGTATAACTTATACCAGCTGTACATATATAATTATATACAGGAGATACCCAGGTTATACCAGCATGCTCCATATTACTATATACAAGAAGATGTATAACTTATACCAGCTGTACATATATAATTATATACAGAAGATCCCCAGGTTATACCAGCCTGCTCCATATCACTATATACAAGAAGATGTATAACTTATACCAGCTGTACATATATAATTATATACAGGAGATACCCAGGTTATACCAGCATGCTCCATATCACTATATACAAGAAGATGTATAACTTATACCAGCTGTACATATATAATTATATACAGAAGATACCCAGGTTATACCAGCATGCTCCATATCACTATATACAAGAAGATGTATAACTTATACCAGCTGTACATATATAATTATATACAGAAGATACCCAGGTTATACCAGCATGCTCCATATCACTATATACAAGAAGATGTATAACTTATACCAGCTGTACATATATAATTATATACAGAATATACCCAGGTTATACCAACATCCTCCATATCACTGTATACAAGAAGATGTATAACTTATACCAGCTGTACATATATAATTATATACAGAAGATACCCAGGTTATACCAGCATGCTCCATATCACTATATACAAGAAGATGTATAACTTATACCAGCTGTACATATATAATTATATACAGAAGATACCCAGGTTATACCAGCATGCTCCATATCACTGTATACAAGAAGATGTATAACTTATACCAGCTGTACATATATAATTATATACAGAAGATACCCAGGTTATACCAGCATGCTCCATATCACTATATACAAGAAGATGTATAACTTATACCAGCTGTACATATATAATTATATACAGAATATACCCAGGTTATACCAACATCCTCCATATCACTGTATACAAGAAGATGTATAACTTATACCAGCTGTACATATATAATTATATACAGAAGATACCCAGGTTATACCAGCATGCTCCATATCACTATATACAAGAAGATGTATAACTTATACCAGCTGTACATATATAATTATATACAGAATATACCCAGGCTATACCAGCATGCTCCATATCACTATATACAAGAAGATGTATAACTTATACCAGCTGTACATATATAATTATATACAGGAGATACCCAGGTTATACCAGCATGCTCCATATCACTATATACAAGAAGATGTATAACTTATACCAGCTGTACATATATAATTATATACAGAATATACCCAGGTTATACCAACATCCTCCATATCACTGTATACAAGAAGATGTATAACTTATACCAGCTGTACATATATAATTATATACAGAAGATACCCAGGTTATACCAGCATGCTCCATATCACTATATACAAGAAGATGTATAACTTATACCAGCTGTACATATATAATTATATAGAGAAGATACCCAGGTTATACCAACATCCTCCATATCACTATATACAGGAAGATGTATAACTTATACCAGCTGTACATATATAATTATATACAGGAGATACCCAAGTTATACCAGCATGCTCCATATCACTATATACAAGAAGATGTATAACTTATACCAGCTGTACATATATAATTATATAGAGAAGATACCCAGGTTATACCAGCATGCTCCATATCACTATATACAGGAAGATGTATAGCTTATACCAGCTGTACATATATCATTATATACAGAAGATACCCAGGTTATACCAGCATGCTCCATATCACTATATACAGGAAGATGTATAACTTATACCAGCTGTACATATATAATTATATACAGAAGATACCCAGGTTACACCAGCATGCTCCATATCACTATATACAAGAAGATATATAACTTATACCAGCTGTACATATATAATTATACACAGAAGATACCCAGGTTATACCAGCATGCTCCATATCACTATATACAAGAAGATGTATAACTTATACCAGCTGTACATATCTAATTATATACAGGAGATACCCAGGTTATACCAGCATGCTCCATATCACTATATACAAGAAGATGTATAACTTATACCAGCTGTACATATATAATTATATACAGAAGATACCCAGGTTATACCAGCATGCTCCATATCACTATATACAAGAAGATGTGTAACTTATACCAGCTGTACATATATAATTATATACAGAAGATACCCAGGTTATACCAGCATGCTCCATATCACTATATACAAGAAGATGTGTAACTTATACCAGCTGTACATATATAATTATATACAGGAGATACACAGGTTATACCAGCATGGTCCATATCACTATATACAAGAAGATGTATAACTTATACCAGCTGTACATATATAATTATATACAGGAGATACCCAGGTTATACCAGCATGCTCCATATCACTATATACAAGAAGATGTATAACTTATACCGGCTGTACATATATCATTATATACAGAAGATACCCAGGTTATACCAGCATGCTCCATATCACTATATACAAGATGTATAACTTATACCAGCTGTACATATATAATTATATACATTAGATACCCACGTTATACCAGCATGCTCCATATCACTATATACAGGAAGATGTATAACTTATACCAGCTGTACATATATAATTATATACATTAGATACCCAGGTTATACCAGCATGCTCCATATCACTATATACAGGAAGATGTATAACTTATACCAGCTGTACATATATAATTATATACAGAAGATACCCAGGTTATACCAGCATGCTCCATAGCACTATATACAAGTAGATGTATAACTTATACCAGCTGTACATATATAATTATACACAGGAGATAGCCAGGTTATACCAGCATGTTCCATATCACTATATACAAGAAGATGTATAACTTATACCAGCTGTACATATATAATTATATACAGAAGATACCCAGGTTATACCAGCATGCTCCATATCCCTATATACAAGAAGATATATAACTTATACTAGCTGTACATATATAATTATATACAGAAGATACCCAGGTTATACCAGCATGCTCCATATCACTATATACAAGAAGATGTATAACTTATACCAGCTGTACATATATAATTATACACAGAAGATACCCAGGTTATACCAGCATGCTCCATATCACTATATACAAGAAGATGTATAACTTATACCAGCTGCACATATATAATTATATACAGAAGATACCCAGGTTATACCAGCATGCTCCCTATCACTATATACGAGAAGATGTATAACTTATACCAGCTGCGCATATATAATTATATACAGAAGATACCCAGGTTATACCAGCATGCTCCATATCACTATATACAAGAAGATGTGTAACTTATACCAGCTGTACATATATAATTATATACAGGAGATACCCAGGTTATACCAGCATGCTCCATATCACTATATACAAGAAGATGTATAACTTATACCAGCTGCGCATATATAATTATATACAGAAGATACCCAGGTTATACCAGCATGGTCCATATCACTATATACAAGAAGATGTATAACTTATACCAGCTGTACATATATAATTATATACAGAAGATACCCAGGTTATACCAGCATGCTCCATATCACTATATACAAGAAGATGTATAACTTATACCAGCTGTACATATATAATTATATACAGGAGATACCCAGGTTATACCAGCATCCTCCATATCACTATATACAAGAAGATGTATAACTTATACCAGCTGTACATATATAATTATATACAGAAGATACCCAGGTTATACCAGCATGCTCCATATCACTATATACAAGAAGATGTATAACTTATACCAGCTGTACATATATAATTATATACAGAAGATACCCAGGTTATACCAGCATGCTCCATATCCCTATATACAAGAAGATGTATAACTTATACCAGCTGCGCATATATAATTATATACAGAAGATACCCAGGTTATACCAGCATGCTCCATATCACCGTATACAAGAAGATGTATAACTTATACCAGCTGTACATATATAATTATATACAGAAGATACCCAGGTTATACCAGCATGCTCCATATCACTATATACAAGAAAATGTATAACTTATACCAGCTGTACATATATAATTATATACAGAAGATACCCAGGTTATACCAGCATGCTCCATATCACTATATACAGGAAGATGTATAACTTATACCAGCTGTACATATATAATTATATACAGACCATACCCAGGTTATACCAGCATGCTCCATATCACTATATACAGGAAGATGTATAACTTATACCAGCTGTACATATATAATTATATACAGAAGATACCCAGGTTATACCAGCATGCTCCATATCACTATATACAAGAAGATGTATAACTTATACCAGCTGTACATATATAATTATATACAGAGGATACCCAGGTTATACCAGCATGCTCCATATCACTATATACAAGAAGATGTATAACTTATACCGGCTGTACATATATAATTATATACAGGAGATACCCAGGTTATACCAGATTGCTCCATATCCCTATATACAAGAAGATGTATAACTTATACCAGCTGTACATATATAATTATATACAGAAGATACCCAGGTTATACCAGCATGCTCCATATCCCTATATACAAGAAGATGTATAACTTATACCAGCTGTACATATATAATTATATACAGAAGATACCCAGGTTATACCAGCATGCTCCATATCACTATATACAAGAAGATGTATAACTTATACCAGCTGTACATATATAATTATATACAGAAGATACCCAGGTTATACCAGCATGCTCCATATCACTATATACAAGAAGATGTATAACTTATACCAGCTGTACATATATAATTATATACAGAGGATACCCAGGTTATACCAGCATGCTCCATATCACTATATACAAGAAGATGTATAACTTATACTAGCTGTACATATATAATTATATACAGAAGATACCCAGGTTATACCAGCATGCTCCATATCACTATATACAAGAAGATGGATAACTTATACCAGCTGTACATATATAATTATATACAGAAGATACCCAGGTTATACCAGCATGCTCCATATCACTATATACAAGAAGATGTATAACTTATACCAGCTGTACATATATAATTATATACAGGAGATACCCAGGTTATACCAGCATGCTCCATATCACTATATACAAGAAGATGTATAACTTATACCAGCTGTACATATATAATTATATACAGAAGATACCCAGGTTATACCAGCATGCTCCATATTACTATATACAAGAAGATGTATAACTTATACCAGCTGTACATATATAATTATATACAGAATATACCCAGGTTATACCAGCATGCTCCATATCACTATATACAAGAAGATGTATAACTTATACCAGCTGTACATATATAATTATATACAGAAGATACCCAGGTTATACCAGCATGCTCCATATTACTATATACAAGAAGATGTATAACTTATACCAGCTGTACATATATAATTATATACAGAAGATACCCAGGTTATACCCGCATGCTCCATATCACTATATACAAGTAGATGTATAACTTATACCAGCTGTACATATATAATTATATAGAGAAGATACCCAGGTTATACCAGCATGCTCCATATCACTATATACAGGAAGATGTATAACTTATACCAGCTGTACATATATCATTATATACAGAAGATACCCAGGTTATACCAGCATGCTCCATATCACTATATACAGGAAGATGTATAACTTATACCAGCTGTACATATATAATTATATACAGAAGATACCCAGGTTACACCAGCATGCTCCATATCACTATATACAAGAAGATATATAACTTATACTAGCTGTACATATATAATTATATACAGAAGATACCCAGGTTATACCAGCATGCTCCATATCACTATATACAAGAAGATGTATAACTTATACCAGCTGTACATATATAATTATACACAGAAGATACCCAGGTTATACCAGCATGCTCCATATCACTATATACAAGAAGATGTATAACTTATACCAGCTGTACATATATAATTATATACAGAAGATACCCAGGTTATACCAGCATGCTCCCTATCACTATATACGAGAAGATGTATAACTTATACCAGCTGCGCATATATAATTATATACAGAAGATACCCAGGTTATACCAGCATGCTCCATATTACTATATACAAGAAGATGTATAACTTATACCAGCTGTACATATATAATTATATACAGAAGATACCCAAGTTATACCCGCATGCTCCATATCACTATATACAAGTAGATGTATAACTTATACCAGCTGTACATATATAATTATACACAGGAGATACCCAGGTTATACCAGCATGTTCCATATCACTATATACAAGAAGATGTATAACTTATACCAGCTGTACATATATAATTATATACAGAAGATGCCCAGGTTATACCCGCATGCTCCAGATCACTATATACAAGAAGATGTATAACTTATACCAGCTGTACATATATAATTATATACAGAAGATACCCAGGTTATACCAGCATGCTCCATATTACTATATACAAGAAGATGTATAACTTATACCAGCTGTACATATATAATTATATACAGAATATACCCAGGTTATACCAGCATGCTCCATATCACTATATACAAGAAGATGTATAACTTATACCAGCTGTACATATATAATTATATACAGAAGATACCCAGGTTATACCAGCATGCTCCATATTACTATATACAAGATGATGTATAACTTATACCAGCTGTACATATATAATTATATACAGAAGATACCCAGGTTATACCCGCATGCTCCATATCACTATATACAAGTAGATGTATAACTTATACCAACTGTACATATATAATTATACACAGGAGATACCCAGGTTATACCAGCATGTTCCATATCACTATATACAAGAAGATGTATAACTTATACCAGCTGTACATATATAATTATATACAGAAGATGCCCAGGTTATACCAGCATGCTCCATATCACTATATACAGGAAGATGTATAACTTATACCAGCTGTACATATATAATTATATACAGAAGATACCCAGGTTACACCAGCATGCTCCATATCACTATATACAAGAAGATATATAACTTATACTAGCTGTACATATATAATTATATACAGGAGATACCCAGGTTATACCAGCATGCTCCATATCACTATATACAAGAAGATGTATAACTTATACCAGCTGCGCATATATAATTATATACAGAAGATACCCAGGTTATACCAGCATGGTCCATATCACTATATACAAGAAGATGTATAACTTATACCAGCTGTACATATATAATTATATACAGAAGATACCCAGGTTATACCAGCATGCTCCATATCCCTATATACAAGAAGATGTATAACTTATACCAGCTGTACATATATAATTATATACAGAAGATACCCAGGTTATACCAGCATGCTCCATATCACTATATACAAGAAGATGTATAACTTATACCAGCTGTACATATATAATTATATACAGAAGATACCCAGGTTATACCAGCATGCTCCATATCCCTATATACAAGAAGATGTATAACTTATACCAGCTGTACATATATAATTATATACAGAAGATACCCAGGTTATACCAGCATGCTCCATATCACTATATACAAGAAGATGTATAACTTATACCAGCTGTACATATATAATTATATACAATAGATACCCAGGTTATACCAGCATGCTCCATATCACTATATACAAGAAGATGTATAACTTATACCAGCTGTACATATATAATTATATACAGAAGATGCCCTGGTTATACCAGCATGCTCCATATCCCTATATACAAGAAGATGTATAACTTATACCAGCTGTACATATATAATTATATACAGAAGATACCCAGGTTATACCAGCATGCTCCATATCACTGTATACAAGGAGATGTATAACTTATACCAGCTGTACACATATAATTATATACAGAAGATACCCAGGTTATACCAGCATGCTCCATATCACTATATACAAGAAGATGTATAACTTATACCAGCTGTACATGTATAATTATATACAGAAGATACCCAGGTTATACCAGCATGCTCCATATCACTATATACAGGAATATGTATAACTTATACCAGCTGTACATATATAATTATATACAGAAGATACCCAGGTTATACCAGCATGCTCCATATCATTATATACAGAAGATACCCGGGTTATACCAGCATGCTCATATCTCTATATAAACGGGTTATAACACTGTATGGACTTCTATTAAGTGTGTTTGGATGTGTTTGGTGCCGTCTCCTCCTGGGTACTCAGGTCTCTGACATATTAAATACGGTTGAGATGTTCGCAGGACATAAGCGCGTTTTGCTGTACGGAGGATGAGAGGGCGCCAGGCACTGGGTCGTGTCTCGGTCAGGTAGAAATGACATTGTGCCCACTTGACACTTTCTTGCTGACTCTCTGGAGATGCCGGCGGTGAAGGATGAACTGCTCCTGTTAGCAAGTGTGTAATTTGTATGATGCCTATAATGCAGCTGTCTGACAAGCAAGCAAGCAAGCAAGCAGAGATCTCCTGACAATGCGCCAAGTATAATGACACCTCTGCTGCCCTCAATGGCGCAAAACATCACAGCAAGCCATCTTATAAAGAAAAAAAAATACAGCATACTTTCTAATCTAATTTATGATTCATTTCTTCAACATGTCAAGATCTCTGCTTATTGTCAGTGACTGGGGACATTCTTGTTTACATCCAGAGGCTAAAATCCTGCACAGACCTAATACGTCTCACAGCTGAGGGTTTGATACGATTGTATCCAGGCTAGACAATCCTCTGTCAAGTCAACAGTCTGGACTCCAGTTCTTACCTGCGCTGATACATTGCTACAAACGCTCAGGACAAGAGAAGAGATTTGTGCTGTGGAAGAATTAGGCTGATAGAAAATTACCTCAACTGGATACAATTGTAAGAAACCCCCAGGTGTGAACAGTATCAGGTCTGTACAAGTCTTTCTGGACGTAAACTAAAATGTTCCTATTCATTGACAGAAAGCAGAGTATGGGGCAGAATTGAATCACTAATGACATTGGAAATTTGCATTAGGATTTTTTTTACTACGGTCAGATCATAAACGTCTTCAGATGATGCCGTTCCCAGAGCTTGTCGGGAACGCGATAATTGCAGCACGTCTGCCGACCACGAGCCAGAAGGGAATATGTTTAATATAAAGGATTTTTTCTAAGCTTTATTGCAAGATTAAGAGGTACAGATGGCGGCGCAGATGATGTGTTGTTTAAAAAAACCTGCGATAAATATAAAGTGTACGGTGCGGCAGCTATATATATACATATATACACATACACACATAGTGGTGACAGGAGACAAGCTGCAGCGCTATCCCCATGGATTCTGCCGGGCGCCATCGGAGGACTGAACTAGTCCCGTTATCGGCAGCACTTTGTGTCATCAGGAGACTCTTAGGGTCAGTTCACACGTCGCGGTGAAATCACGGTTTTGCAGCAGATGACAGCGCCAGCACGATAACAAGATTGACAATTACATTCTGTACTGAACGTCTCCATCAGGGAGGGGAGGATTTCGGGGCTGAAGGTCAATTGTGGTTCAATATTAGGGACCAAGTCCTAAAACACGCAGAGAAGGTAAAGGTTTTCTTTTTAACATCCGGAGGCTGAAAACCCTTCCTGATCATGTTCAGCTGACACAGGTGCAGGGCTCGTTACAATCACGGCCGGAATGTGAAAACATGTGGGGGCACCTTACAATTTTTTTTCTATTTTGGACGCAGGAAACCGAGTGATAATGTCCGAATACTGCCTGAGAACAATCTATGCCCAAATAATGCCACCATGCACTGCAAAATAAGAATGCCATTCCCTGCTGACATAATATAGTGCCATACAGTGCCCACATAATAGTGCCATACAGTGCCCACATAATAGTGCCATACAGTGCCTCCATAATATTGCCATACAGTGCCCACATAATAGTGCCATACAGTGCCCACATAATAGTGCCATACAGTGCCCACATAATAGTGCCATACAGTGCCTCCATAATATTGCCATACAGTGCCCACATAATAGTGCCATACAGTGCCCACATAATAGTGCCATACAGTGCCCACATAATAGTGCCATACAGTGCCTCCATAATATTGCCATACAGTGCCCACATAATAGTGCCATACAGTGCCTCCATAATATTGCCATACAGTGCCCACATAATAGTGCCATACAGTGCCCACATAATAGTGCCATACAGTGCCCACATAATAGTGGCATACAGTGCCCACATAATAGTGGCATACAGTGCCCACATAATAGTGCCATACAGTGCCTCCATAATATTGCCATACAGTGCCCACATAATAGTGCCATACAGTGCCCACATAATAGTGCCATACAGTGCCCACATAATAGTGCCATACAGTGCCTCCATAATATTGCCATACAGTGCCCACATAATAGTGCCATACAGTGCCCACATAATAGTGCCATACAGTGCCCACATAATAGTGCCATACAGTGCCCACATAATAGTGCCATACAGTGCCTCCATAATATTGCTATACAGTGCCCACATAATAGTGCCATACAGTGCCTCCATAATATTGCCATACAGTGCCCACATAATAGTGCCATACAGTGCCCACATAATAGTGCCATACAGTGCCCACATAATAGTGCCATACAGTGCCCACATAATAGTGCCATACAGTGCCTCCATAATATTGCCATACAGTGCCCACATAATACTGCCATTCAGTGCCCACATAATAGTACCATACAGTGCCCACATAATAGTGCCATACAGTGCCCACATAATAGTGCCATACAGTGCCTCCATAATATTGCCATACAGTGCCCACATAATAGTGCCATACAGTGCCCACATAATAGTGCCATACAGTGCCCACATAATAGTGCCATACAGTGCCCACATAATAGTGCCATACAGTGCCTCCATAATATTGCCATACAGTGCCCACATAATAGTGCCATACAGTGCCTCCATAATATTGCCATACAGTGCCCACATAATAGTGCCATACAGTGCCCACATAATAGTGCCATACAGTGCCCACATAATAGTGGCATACAGTGCCCACATAATAGTGCCATACAGTGCCCACATAATACTGCCATTCAGTGCCCACATAATAGTACCATACAGTGCCTCCATAATATTGCCATACAGTGCCCACATAATAGTGCCATACAGTGCCCGCATAATAGTGCCATACAGTGCCCGCATAATAGTGCCTTACAGTGCCCGCATAATAGTGCCATACAGTGCCCGCATAAGAGTACCATACAGTGCCTGTATAATAGTGCCATACAGTGCCTAAATAATAGTGCCATACAGTGCCTACATAATAGTGCCATACAGTGCCCACATAATAGTGCCATACAGTGGCCACATAATAGTGCCATACAGTGGCCACATAATAGTGCCATACAGTGGCCACATAATAGTACCATACAGTGCCCACATAATAGTGCCATACAGTGCCCGCATAATAGTGCCATACAGTGCCCGCATAATAGTGCCATACAGTGCCTGCATAATACTGCCATACAGTGCCTGCATAATAGTGCCATACAGTGCCCACATAATAGTGCCATACAGTGCCCACATAATAGTGCCATACAGTGCCTACCATGATGGAGTCAGGCTAGTAGAGGGGATAATCACCCCTAATATCCATGCTATAATCCACTCCTGGTTACAGTATATCAGAGCGCTCTCTTGTTAGGGTATATACACACCCAGAATTCCTAGGTACGAAGGAAATGCTGATTTTATTTATGTCATCCAGCTTTCCCAGGCCCCTGAACAGCAAACCCGCCTACTTACCCAGTGATAAGGGAGATATATCATAGCATTACTAGGAGGATTTGCTATTCAGGCGTCCGGGCGTTAACACTTGAATCCTTATATTAGTGGTCACCCAAACATGACAGAAGAGCTTCAAAGTTGTGTGCCGATCCCCTGTATCCAGCTTTTCCTGCCTCCTCTTCTTCTCGGACTATCTATATTTTTTTTCATCTGACAAGTTGCACCTGGGATAAATGACTCCATCAATCGATCACTTAAAATCCACATCTCGGTCTGGGATCACACGATCCCTCTCCTGTATCTCTCTATGTACGAACATGTCTGCCATATTTCATCCCCAAATCCTGACATTATTTCCCATACAAGGCGACTAGACGCATCAATGCTCGGGCCGAGCGACAGCCTGTAAGCGAGGCTTAATATTCCACGCACATCCGCAGCCAATCAGGATCCGGCAGGACGGCCGGTGTTTGGGCGCAGCTATAAAGAACGCATCCTGAATAGAGAGACGGCGGTGGCAGCGACCGTTATAAGACGATAAATCATTAATGTGTCATCACGGCTTCTTCATTTTAATAAATAATCCCCGGGCGGCGCAGGAATAGCGATGAGGGGAGCGCGGGATGTTTGGGTTCTGGACGGATCGGGGGATTAATAGTTTGTTGGCAGCTTTTGTGTGCGGTGCAGAATGTCTGGTAGATACAACCGGCTCTCAGCAACGTGCGGCTGGCGTGGAGGGGAGATACCTGGAGAGTGACACAGACGCAGGTACAGCCGTCAATCTAATCTAAGGAAGTAAAAGTTATAATAATCACAGCAGTAATAATAAAAAACCAAGAACCACAACCAGTAACTAACCACAACCAGTAACTAACCACAACCAGTAACTAACCACAACCAGTAACTAACCACAACCAGTAACTAACCACAACCAGTAACTAACCACAACCAGTAACCAACCACAACCAGTAACCAACCACAACCAGTAACCAACCACAACCAGTAACAAACCACAACCAGTAACAAACCACAACCAGTAACAAACCACAACCAGTAACAAACCACAACCAGTAACTAACCACAACCAGTAACAAACCACAACCAGTAACCAACCACAACCAGTAACCAACCACAACCAGTAACAAACCACAACCAGTAACAAACCACAACCAGTAACTAACCTCAACCAGTAACAAACCACAACCAGTAACAAACCACAACCAGTAACAAACCACAACCAGTAACTAACCACAACCAGTAACTAACCACAACCAGTAACTAACTAACCACAACCAGTAACTAACCACAACCAGTAACTAACCACAACCAGTAACTAACCACAACCAGTAACTAACCACAACCAGTAACTAACCACAACCAGTAACTAACCACAACCAGTAACTAAGCACAACCAGTAACTAACTACACCCAGTAACTAACCACAACCAGTAACTAACCACAACCAGTAACTAAACCACAACAAACCACAACCAGTAACCAACAGGAATAAAGCACCACAACAACCAACCACAACCAGTAACTAACCAACAACTACAACAAACCACAACCAGTAACAAACAGGAATAAAACACCACAATAATCAACTACAACCATAACCAGTAACAAACTGCAACCAATACCCAGCCCCAATCAGTAACCAACCACAGCCAAGAACCACAACCGAGACAATCCATAGCAACCAACCACAAACAGTAACCAATAACTAGAACAAACCACAACAAATCAACCACCAGTCAGCAACTTACCACAACCTGTAACCAACCACAACAAACCAACTAGAACAAACCACAACCAGTAACCAATCACAGCCAAGAACCACAACCAAAGAACTAAAACAAACCACAACCAATAACCATCAACTAACCAAAACCTTAACCAGTTACAAACCACAGTCAATAATCAACCAAGAGATAGAATACCACAACAAACCACCAACAGTAACCACAACCAACAATCACAACCAACAATCACAACCAGCAATCACAACCAAAACAAACAAGTTAGACCACAACTAATCACAACAAACCACAACAAGACACGACCAACCACAACCACAAAAAAAAATGACTTAAAAAAAAATTTCATATTCATATTAAAAATAACAAACAACACACAAAGCCCCCCCCCCCCCCTGTAACTCTCGCCCCCTTCTGTTCACTTGTTAAAATTTCTATTCCACCATCGAGAAGGGGTTTAATCTCTTGGCTGGCTGACAACGAGGATGGCTGCAATTACAGCTCCCATAGAGGCCAACACCCAGCTTTCCCAGACTCCTGAAGAGAAAATCTACTTACCATGGCAGCTCTAGGGGCAGGGAGTCGTAGGCAGATATGCTATAAATCTGGGTGACAACTTTACTGTTTTATTTAATGTCCAATTGATACTGTTGCCCTCGGAGCAGGCAGCGCAGCCGTCCATAGACTTCCACCACCGATCCGACGTCTACGGGACAGACAGACCTTCATCCGATAGCGGCCGCCAGGTATACAAGGTTCTGACAAGTTGTATCTTCCTGGCTGAGAATTCCCATTAGATACATTAGTGGTGCCGACAGCCACATAACCGCCCACATCACCAAGTGTAATAAGACACGTGGCACATCGGTGGGGCGCGGATCCTCCATCCTACGTCTGTACCGGAGACACAACATGTTACGACTATCATTTGTGTTCTGTTTCTCGGGGGTTAATATTTCAGATGTGGGCGGGATCTGTATGTGACGCCGCGTCGCCACCGGGAAGAGTAATAATTGCCGCCGGCCCAGGAGCGGAGAGCCCATTGCTTTATCCGGTTTTGCTTTCATAGGTGCGGAGGCCCCATTAATATAAATGACAGAGGTAACAATGTTTTCTGTTTACTTGGGACTGCGCCAAGCGAGCGTCCGCACGAAGCCGCCAGAAATTAATAAGCTGAAGCGCTTCTCCCGATGTCCTATTTATTATCTCCGGGCGGCTCGCGATTCAGAAAATAATAGGACAGGCCCCATATACGTGTAGCTTTAAATAAACGCCGGCGCGTACGGCAGATGTACATACGTTTTATTTATGGGATACTGGAATATTCACAGATCTACAGGTAGAGGGGGAGGGGAGGCGCGGACTGCTCCATCTAACATCCTAAATACACCTAGAGGTCTTAAAGGAACCCACCGCCCTCGAGATGAAGGCGCGTTAACCAGAGGGGGTGTCACATATAACGTAAGCACCCCCCTCCTCTGGACTCTCTGCCATAATACTCATAATAACTCCTGCACGCGACTGTGCCCGTAATCACGGTCCGCGATTATGGGCACGGCCGGCCACGGACAGTCATCCACGGTCCGTAAAAGCAAAAAACAGGACACGTTCCCATCTTTTGCGGAGCCTTTCTACGGCCCGGACACCAAATGAATTGGTCCATAATTACGGATAAAATCTACGGTCGTGTGCATGGTGCAACACAGGTCCCCAAAAAGTATAAGTGATGTAGCAGAGCAGACCGCTTATATCCAACGTTACGGCATGAGCGCAGTTCGCTTTAGCGTAGTGTAGGTTCCCCTTTAAATACTTCTAAATATCATGTTATAATCTACAACTTATGTTGACTGTGTAACACTTTGTTTTACTTATCCTGACCATGTTACCTCGTGCATACTACTCCAGTCACATCCAGAGCTGCATTCACAATTCCCTGGTTGCAACATCAGCATTGTACTCACATATAGGCCTTGACAGATTAGTTAAGAACCTATAATGTAAAGGTTTCTGCTCTTTTCTGGGAAATCAGTCTTGTGTAAACACTACATCTCCCACAATGCGGCACAACAAAAAACAGGTTGGAGTCATGATTGGGGATGAGAATGAGTCACAGATCTCCATTTCTAGCTGGAGTTACCTTCGGGGCCACTAGTACATTAGGGTATTAGTAATAGGTCCTAATCTTTAAGGGTCAGAACTGGTGACCATACAAAACTAAACACGGCCGATCTAATTGCCCAAAGCGAGCAGAAGTCCGAGGGCAGCCAGCAGCCCCATGTAAACATAAGACTCTAGGTGGGTCCTGCTGAAAATGCTGATGTTCTCTATGGGAAGTCAACCAGCAATACAATTATTGGTATTACACCCTCTTAAAGGGACAGTACTATGGAAAACCATAGTAACATTCACAACAATTTCCTCTTACTTTTCCATATAAGCAATCTAAAATAAAAAATGTAAGAATAAATCGGTGTCCCCTAGGAAAAATCTCTTTGCCGCCTCCTATTCATATGTAATAGACTGAATAAATTAAGCCCCTCCCGTTTCAACAAACCCCGCCTCTCAGTCAAATCGACCATGTTTTGGTCTGTTTTTGATTTCTGGGTGTACTGTCCCTTTAACATTCAGCTTGTGGAGTTTTTCTTTATACAGCAGAATTTTTATTTTATTATTTATTTATTTTTTTACAAAAGTTTCTCTGCTTCATGTTGAGACATTAAATCCTCATCTCGCAGTTTCCCGGAGAACTGACGCGGCGGCTAATGAAGCAGAAATGACATTTAAATGTATTATATGCCGGCTCCCGGTGCTGGCGACGAGATGTTCCCTTGTAATCAGAAAACAGATACAACTCCGCCATAAAGCGACTATTACAAGCCATTCAGTCCCATTACATCGCAGCCAATGCTCTAAGACCTGCAGCTCGTTCACAGACAGATACATCAAAACGCCAAAGCAGCTTCTTCTGCTCGTCACATCCACGTCTTCAAGCTGTTCACGTGAAGAATTCATCCCGGGAGAGAAGACATTTCCCATCAACCAGATATCAAGAAACAACGCACATACTTTACTGATCTTTACTGATCTTGTGTAATATAATGTCTTCTACTCCAATCACATCCAAAGCTGCACAAAAAATTGCAGAAACCCTCTATTGTAGTGCATTCTGCTGCATAAGGCATTCTGGGAGGTTTCTCTAAAGCACTACATCTCCTGCAATGCAATACCACAGAGCGCAGCAGGGAATTGAGAAACCCTGCAGACTGAGTGCTAACCGGAAACCAGCAATAATTACTCTGGGCACTTTTTTAAGCTAGTACCTTAGCAGCTTCTTCATGTCTTACCCTCTATTCAGGGCACTGCTGGTTTCCTGTTAACGCTCAGCTTCCAGGAGGTCACATCCCCCTGACGCTCTCTGCTGGTTCAGTGTCTGTACAGAGCATGATCTTCTGTAACGCATTGTGGAAGATGTAGTGTTTACAGCAAAGTGCAGTGTATTCATAGTGCATGCCAGAAAATTGCTAATTAAAGCCATATGGCAGGCTGCAGAATTCTTGGTGCAGCTTCGGATGTGACTGGAGCATGTTTTTTTTTTCCTTTTTGTTGCTTCATTGTGATTGGTTTAAAGCAAATCATTTTACAATTTAAATCTGCCAATCAAACATCAGATGCATCAGTCTCAAAGAGAAAATTCTTGAATTCCAAAAACCTTAATTTCTAGATATGGAAGCCGCAACACGGCGCCGTATCCCAGGAACTAAGTCAATTTGTTCGATGAAAACTAATTGGCTTTGAGTCTGACTTTCCTGTAAAAATACAAGATAATCCTATTACTGCAGAACTTGGACATTAAATCATTTACCCCCCCCCCCCCATTACTCTGCCCTCCGATTTAGGTCTGCGCTCGCAAAGCACATGGTCCGGGAGGCCGTGATGAAAGCGTAACTCAAGGATGACTGAGGATTTGTTACAATTGTATCCAGTCTAGAGAATCCTCATTGAGCTAAATACATCAGCAGCAGAAATATCTCTCCTGTCCTGATCATTTGTTACAATGTATCAGTGCAGGTAAAATCTACCAGCCGGGGGTGCAGACAGTTTAGCTCACATGGCATTGCCTAGATTGCAACTATCTTTCAGCTGTGAGAAATATAAGGTCTGTATAGGTTTTCAGCCTCTGGATGTAAACACATGTTCCTATTCACTGAAAGCAAGCAGAGATTTTTAAAATGGTGAGAATTTGAAACACAAAGTATATTAGAAAGCTGCAGAACTTTTCATTATACAGCGATTGAGCGTTAAGCCATGTTCACATCCTAGTCGGTTGCTCCAAATTTGACTGGAAATAGAGCGCTGCAGTCAGGACTATTTTTCCCTTTAATCAACGTACACATTGGTGGAACCGCCGGTATCCGTTGTGCGACAGATCTCGCACTGCTTCCGTTGTAAACCGAAATCGCAACGCAGTGCCGGATACGACGTACGATGGATGCCATAGGTGCCCAGTGAATACCATTGGTTAATAATAGGGTACGTCGCCGTCTGATGGAGACTTAGAAGATAAATCTCTTGAGTTGAGATAACGCCTAATTCGTGTTACTTGCAGTCCTATGTAAAACCACAGCTAAACGATGATGATATGGTCATGAGTGCAGAACAACAAACTCAGCTCTGCTGCATCTGCATGTTTTATTAGAGAAGAACCCGTGGGGCGCAATCCCCAGCGAGAAACACAGAACCGCTCTGCGTTCTTATTACTATTCCACTTGAGTGAGGTGCGAGCGGAATGAGTTACGACGGCGGTAATGGGACTGGTTACGTGCACATCTATCAGCGCTGACATCCTCATACATGAGACGGAGGAGGGGAAGGAATGATTGACTCGTCTGCTTTGCTCCAAGCTCGACTTTCATCAGCCTTCATTGCTTAATTATGATGCTTAATATCTGCGAGATAAATGCGCTCCCGTCACGCGGCCGCCATCAACAAGGGACGGGAAAAAAAAAAGAACGCATTGTAAACCACAGCGAGCTGCATAACCCGATCTGTTACAATGTGTCACCCGTGGGCTTACCTGCGAATATCAAGGACAGAACTAGACGGCGACTTTTGCAGCATGACATAAATGAAGTTGCTGAACTTTTGCGCAGTCTCGAAACTTCTCCCAATGGGACATGTCCCCTGACCACCATAGCCCATAGACCTGTGGCCATAATCATGTGTCTATGGTAGGAAAAGTCCTATACGCAGGACTGGTGATACATATTCGTTTTCTTGGAGTCCAACCCTTCCCACCAGGAATTTTGCGGTGAAGGGGGACAGTACACGCACGTTGCTGCACCATACAACTCTATTAGCGGTACAGAATCAGGGACAGGGGACTAAGGTCGCCCATTCTAGCATTGCAGCAGTCGGACCCCATCTGATCTGAACATCTGCCCCCAACTCTTAGGCCCTGTTCACACTGAGTTTTTTTTTGAAGACGCAAAAATCTGGCTCAAAATTCCTTCAGGAATTTTGAGGCAGATTTTGACCTGCCTGTGCGCTCTTTGCTGCGTTCCTGTGAAAACCACTTTCTCTGCCTCCCATTGATGTCAATGGGAGCTCAGAGACGGAAACACCCAAAGAAAGGGCATGACGCTTCTTACTCCCGCGAGGAAAAATGCCTCCGCCTCCCATTGA
This sequence comes from Rhinoderma darwinii, assembly GCF_050947455.1. Lineage (NCBI taxonomy): Eukaryota > Metazoa > Chordata > Amphibia > Anura > Rhinodermatidae > Rhinoderma > Rhinoderma darwinii. The sequence goes on from NC_134695.1 coordinate 84,381,943, forward strand.
AATAAATGGAAGGCATTTTTTGGCGCGGTTTCCGCGTCAAAATACTCTGTGTGAACAGGGCCTTAAGGACAGGTGCTGTAAAGCAAATTATCTTATAGTGCTGACTAAAGGGTTCAGCCATTTGCATGCAAGGTCCAAATCTCAGAATCAGGGTCAGAATAGGCAGCGAGACGACATCTCAGAATCAGGGTCTGTATGGGCAGCGAGATGACATCTCAGAATCAGGGTCGGTATGGGCAGCGAGACGACATCTCAGAATCAGGGTCGGTATGGGCAGCGAGACGACATCTCAGAATCAGGGTCCGTATGGGCAGCGAGACGACATCTCAGAATCAGGGTCGGTATGGGCAGCGAGACGACATCTCAGAATCAGGGTCGGTATGGGCAGCGAGACGACATCTCAGAATCAGGGTCGGTATGGGCAGCGAGACGACATCTCAGAATCAGGGTCGGTATGGGCAGCGAGACGACATCTCAGAATCAGGGTCGGTATGGGTAGCGAGACGACATCTCAGAATCAGGGTCGGTATGGGCAGCGAGACGACATCTCAGAATCAGGGTCGGTATGGGCAGCGAGACGACATCTCAGAATCAGGGTCGGTATGGGTAGCGAGACGACATCTCAGAATCAGGGTCGGTATGGGCAGCGAGACGACATCTCAGAATAAGGGTCCGTATGGGCAGCGAGACGACATCTCAGAATAAGGGTCCGTATGGGCAGCGAGACGACATCTCAGAATAAGGGTCCGTATGGGCAGCGAGACGACATACTTTATTAAGAAGTGCAGTTATGCCTTTAAGGTCTGCGCTTAGATATAAAAGCCGTCCGGCTGATGAGAGTGATTCTGCCGTCACAAACACAATAATAAAGCTGAACCAAAAGAGGACAAATGAAATAAAGCAGAAAAACATAGTTCCCCTACGCTGGAGGGGCGATCATTTAGCGGCGCTTACTCAGTCTTCATCTTCTCATTACCCGGTTTTGCTAATCCAATCTATTTATACAGAACGTCGGTAAAGCTTGCCATAAGGAATAATAGGCAAATCAAATGGGGCTGCGACTTAATTAGCTCATCAATGTGGAGAAATAATGGAACGAGCTGTGTGCAAATACCTTGAATGTAATTCCGTGCTGCCGTTGTTATATTTGCTGCCTCTCTCCCAGATCCCAAAGTCTGGCACTCGGTACGCTCGCTCCACGCAGAATACCAGGTTCTGGATGAAGGACACCTGGAACGAGAGGAAGAGGGTTATACAAAATCAGGACAATGGGGGCAAAAGGGGCCGGGGGGGGGGTATTCAGCAGCTCGAGAGATTAAGTAGACAACTAACGGAATGGGGCAGACAGACCGGGAATAGAGCGATGGAGCAGACAGACCGGGAATAGAGCGATGGGGCAGACAGACCGGGAATAGAGCGATGGAGCAGACAGACTGGGAATAGAGCGATGGAGCAGACAGTCCAGGAATAGAGCGATGGAGCAGACAGACCGGGAATAGAGCGATGGAGCAGACAGTCCAGGAATAGAGCGATGGAGCAGACAGACTGGGAATAGAGCGATGGAGCAGACAGACCGGGAATAGAGCGATGGGACAGACAGACCGGGAATAGAGCGATGGAGCAGACAGACCGGGAATAGAGCGATGGAGCAGACAGACCGGGAATAGAGCGATGGAGCAGACAGACCGGGAATAGAGCGATGGGGCAGACAGACCGGGAATAGAGCGATGGAGCAGACAGACCGGGAATAGAGCGATGGAGCAGACAGACCGGGAATAGAGCGATGGAGCAGACAGACCGGGAATAGAGCGATGGGGCAGACAGACCGGGAATAGAGCGATGGAGCAGACAGACCGGGAATAGAGCGATGGAGCAGACAGACCGGGAATAGAGCGATGGAGCAGACAGACCGGGAATAGAGCGATGGAGCAGACAGACCGGGAATAGAGCGATGGGACAGACAGACCGGGAATAGAGCGATGGAGCAGACAGACCGGGAATAGAGCGATGGGGCAGACAGACCGGGAATAGAGCGATGGAGCAGACAGACCGGGAATAGAGCGATGGGGCAGACAGACCAGGAATAGAGCGATGGGACAGACAGACCAGGAATAGAGCGATGGGACAGACAGACCAGGAATAGAGCGATGGAGCAGACAGACCGGGAATAGAGCGATGGAGCAGACAGACCGGGAATAGAGCGATGGAGCAGACAGACCGGGAATAGAGCGATGGGACAGACAGACCAGGAATAGAGCGATGGGGCAGGCGGGCAATGGACAAAACTGTACAGTACAATTGGACCAAAAAAGAAAAATCCTTAAAAGGCATATGGGTCGGGACCAGTGAGCGGTAAAGTAGACGGGCTGTGACCAAAAAATGACATGTTAGATGGTCCGGGACCGAGAGCAATTGGGACGGTGATAGGTCAGGATAAAGGCACACAACCAGGCATCACATAGAACAGGCAAATGCAAGCAGTGGTGATAGAGGAGAAATAGAAAAAGATATATATAGAAAAAAAGGAAAAAAAACACAAAAAAGACGAAAAACAGAAAAATACAAAGAAGTGTGACAAACTGCAGGAAGTAATACTCCACACAACCCAATAACTGCAGGTATGAGGGACCTCAGCGCGGGGTCCTCATCTGTAATGAAGATATATGGGCATTTGTAGACCAGAGAGAAGAGCATCGCCCCACAACCCTCCGCTGCATAAACCGCATAATAGGATTCAATAAACAACGCTGCAATCGGGTGATTTGTCACATTGACACAAGAGACTCAGCTGCGAGAGGTGTAGGACTGGTAAGATGGAGAACATAAGACGAAGAGACGCACAAGAAGAGGCTGGAAGGAGAATGGAGCCGACAAAGATTGAAAGACAAAATAGAGCATGATTGGGAAATCAAAGGCCAAGCGTCGCGGAGAGCGGGATGAAAGGAGGAAGAAGCGCAATTCATTCTCTGGATATTGGAACATCAGTTTTGTATAATTGAATGAAGTAGGAATTGATCAAAAGAAGTCACAGTCTTATGTAACCTGCAGCGTGCGAAAAATGACAGCTACCTTGTAATGGTGACAACCACTCTCCTTTTCATGAGAAGTAGGTTGTCACTGCCCTAGCTGATAGGGGTGGTTGTGCTGCAGGGTCCCCTGTAATCAGCGGATACTGCCAGAAAGCAAGTTCTCCCTGTCACTGCAGGAAACCTAAAGCATTAAACATTATCCATTATATTAATACTAGAATGTAAAGCACCAGTCAAACTAGTTTATGTTGGCAGAAAAGTGCACCAAATATATTAAGAGGTGCACATTTTTTAAATATATTTGGCGCATCTTTGGCTGTCCGTGCGACAGAAATGAAAATCTATGCCTGCCATGAGCAGGTATAGATTTGAAGCTTTATGCCAATTTCGGGCAAAAATGATGATAAATCTGTTAATCCGATGGCGGTGGTGGAAACTATAGCGTGTAATGTATAGGTGTCCCAATACTTTTGTCCATATAGTATATATACACGGTAACTATACCAGCAGAATAGTGAGTGCAGCTCTGGAGTATAATACATATAGTTACATAGTTAGTACGGCTGAAAAAAGACACATGTCCATCAAGTTCAACCAAGGGAAGGGAAAAGGGAAGGAATAATTTCTACACATAGCAGTTAATATTTTTTTGTTCTAGGAAATTATCTTTGCCTTTTTTGCAGCATCTACTGTCCCTGCTGTGACGGCTCCTGCGGTGTCTACTGTCCCTGCTGTGACGGCTCCTGCGGTGGCTATTCCATAGATTCACAGTTCTCACTGTAAAGAAGACTTGTCGCCTCTGCAGCTTGAACCTTTTTTTCTCCAGACGGAGGGAGTGCCCCCTTGTTTTTTGAGGGGGTTTTACATGGAACAGGATTTCACCATATTTTTTGTATGTGCCATTAATATATTTATATAAGTTAATCATGTCCCCCCTTAGTCGTCTTTTTTCAAGGCTAAATAGGTTTAATTCTTTCAATCTTTCCTCATAACTTAAATTCTCCATGCCCCTTATTAGCTTCGTTGCTCTTCTTTGTATTTTTTCCAACTCCAGGGCATCCTTTCTATGAACTGGAGGCCAGAACTGAACTGCATATTCTAGATGAGGCCTCACTAATGCTTTGTAAAGTGGCAATATTACATCTCTGTCCCGCGAGTCCATGCCTCTTTTAATACACGACAATATCCTGCTGGCCTTTGAAGCAGCTGATAGACACTGCATGCTGTTATTGAGTTTATGATTTACAAGTACACCCAGATCCTTCTCAACAAGTGACTCCCCCAGTGTAGCGCCCCCTAGGACATATGATGCATGCAGGTTGTTGGTACCAAGATGCATAACTTTACATTTATCTACATTAAACTTCATCTGCCAAGTGGACGCCCAAACACTTAGTTTGTTTAAATCTGCCTGCAATTCATGAACATCTTCCATAGTCTGAACTATATTACATAGCTTGGTGTCATCTGCAAAAATAGTAATAGTGCTATTAATCCCTTCCTCTATATCATTAATAAATAAGTTGAATAATAGTGGTCCCAGCACTGAACCCTGGGGTACACCTCTTATAACCGGGGACCATTCAGAGAAGGAATCATTGACCACAACTCTCTGGATACGGTCCTTGAGCCAATTCTCAATCCAATTACAAACTATACTTTCTAAACCTATAGTCCTTAATTTACCCATTAGGCGTCTATGGGGGACAGTGTCAAATGCCTTTGCAAAGTCCAAAAACACTAAATCCACAGCGGCCCCTCTGTCTAGACTTCTGCTCACCTCTTCATAAAAACAGATTAGGTTAGTTTGACAACTTCTGTCCTTAGTAAAACCGTGCTGGCTGTCACTTATAATGCTATTTATTGTCACATAATCCTGTATATAGTCCCTCAATAGCCCCTCAAACATTTTCCCCACGATGGATGTTAAGCTTACTGGTCTATAATTACCCGGGGAAGACCTAGAGCCCTTTTTGAAAATAGGCACCACATTTGCCCTGCGCCAGTCCCTTGGCACTATACCAGTCACTAGAGATTCTCTGAATATTATGAAAAGGGGGACAGAAATAACTGAACTAAGCTCTTTAAGAATTCTAGGGTGTAACCCATCTGGTCCCGGAGCCTTGTGCACATTTATTTTATTTAATTTAGCTTGGACCATCTCTACATTCATCCAATTCAGTATATCAACTGATATATTAACAGCACTGGCACCGGCTACATCAGCTGCTCCTTCTTCTGTTGTATATACAGAGCTAAAGAACCCATTTAGTAACTCTGCCTTCTCTTGATCCCCTGTGATCAACTCCCCATTACCATTATCTAGGGGTCCTACATGTTCAGACCTTGGCTTTTTTGCATTTATATACTTGAAGAATTTTTTGGGATTTGTTTTACTATCCTTGGCCACCTGCCTTTCATTTTGTATTTTTGCTGATTTTATTACATTTTTACAGATTTTATTAAGCTCTTTATATTTTACAAAGGCTACAGCTGTACCCTCAGATTTGTATTTTTTAAATGCCCTTTTTTTGTCATGTATTGCCCCTTTCACAGAAGGTGTAAGCCATGTGGGGTTTAATTTGAGTCGTTTATACTTATTACCTGTAGGAATAAATTTTGCACTATAATAACTCAAAGTAGATTTGAAAATCTCCCATTTATCATTTGTTCCATTATTTGACATTAGTTCTTCCCAGTCCATATCCTGAATTGCAGCCCTCATCCTGGGGAAATTGGCTTTCTTAAAATTAAATGTTTTTGCCCTCCCTGCCTGCGTTTGTTTTTTACAGTATAGGTAAAATGTAACTATATTATGATCACTGTTACCGAGGTTTTCACGAACATTGACATTCCCAACAAGATCTGCATTATTAGAAATGACCAGATCCAACAGAGCTTCACCTCTAGTCGGGTCTTCCACAAACTGGCCCATAAAATTTTCCTGCAACAGGTTGAGGAAATGTCTCCCCTTTGCAGTTGAAGCCGAACCATGACACCAATTAATATCCCGGAAATTAAAATCTCCCATTATCACAACAGTACCCGCCTGTGCAGCCCGCTCCATCTGTTTATATATCTGACCTTCCATCTCCTCAGTTATATTGGGGGGGGGGGTCTATAGATTACACCAAAAGTAATTTTTTCAGTGTTTACCTCCCTTTCTAGTTCCACCCACAAGGTTTCAACCTCCTCACAGTCTTCACCCACTATTGTCTCTTTCACACTCGCCTTCATATCACTTCTCACATACAGACATACACCACCACCTTCATATCACTTCTCACATACAGACATACACCACCACCTTCATATCATTTCTCACATACAGACATACACCACCACCTTTCCTATTTGTCCTGTCTTTCCGAAAAAGTGTAAAACCCTGTAGATTTACAGCCCAGTCATGTGAAGAGTCCAGCCATGTTTCAGCAACACCAACTATATCTATATTTTCCTCCAGTATCAAGGCCTCCAGCTCCCCCATTTTGCTTGCTAGACTTCTGGCATTTGTGAACATACACTTTAACTTGCCTGTCAGTTTTTCACTTTTATTATCAGAAATGTGATTTGACATTAATCGGTCCTTTTTATTTACACTGATGTTTTGTAACGAAAGGATCTCCTTATCTTGTTGTCTAGTCCTCTCCCCACATTCTGTTTCTCCCCCCACCAATATAGTCTGACCCCTCTCTAACCTGGCTACCCCTTTTTTTTCTACATTGACCTCCCTCCTCAGCCCTAGTTTAAATACTCCGCCACCCCAGCTAGAATTCTCTCCCCCAGCACAGCGGACCCCCTTCCATTTAGGTGCAAATCATCTGCAGAATACAGTTTGTACCCCAATGAAAAGTCAGCCCAGTGCTCTAGGAACCCAAATCCTTCTCCTCTACACCAAGACTTCAGCCATGCATTTAACTCCCTAAGCTCCCGCTGTCTTTCCTGTGATGCGCATGGCACCGGCAGGATTCCTGAGAATACAACCTTGGAGGTCCTTCCCTTCAGTTTGTAGCCTAGTTCTTTAAAATTATTCTTAAGGCTCCTCCACCTACCATTTATTCTGTCGTTGGTACCGACATGGACCACGACAGCTGGATCATCACCAGCCCCTCCAAGCAATTTGTCCACCCGTTCCACCACATGCCGAACCCTGGCACCAGGGAGACCGCAAACCATTCGGTTGAGGCGGTCTTGGCGACAAATTATTCTATCCGTCTTCCTGATTATAGAATCCCCTACGACTATCAATTGTCTTGGCTTACCTGCATTACCATCCCGCCGACAACTAGCTGGGCTGTTCTCCCGGCTGTTAGGGAGATCAGTATCCACTAGGGCTGCCATTTCTGAGACTGACACCCTCGCATCATCACCCAACCTGGCAATTTTGCCTGGAATGTCAGAAACCGGATCGGCCTTCCTTTTCTTTGACCCCTTTCTACTGCCCCTAACTACATTAACCCAGCTACTTACCTGATCCTGCTCACCCATGTCTTCACCCTCCAGTTGTAACCCACTAACTGCATGCTCTGTGAGCAGCAAGCTCAGCTCAAGATTGTCTATCCTCCTCAGTGTTGCATTCTGCTCCTCCAGATCTCTAATACGAGCTTCCAGGTGACCAACATGCTCACATCTGCCACAGAGATATTCACCCTGGAACTCCGGCTCCAGTCGTGCATACATATGACAAACTGTGCACTGAAGAAAACCTCCAATCTTGCTGTCCATTATCCAAGTTACAAAAAAAAACAGCGAACAGGTGTTAATCAAAAAAATAAAGAAGTAGAAGAGCACTTACTGGGGCTTTAACTCCTCTTTTCAACTCCGGTTTTTGGAACTCCACTTGATCTACAACCCACTTGTTTTTTCAAGCCACAGAGCAGGTTACATGATGTAACTCAGGATCAGTACAAAGTAATGTATGTACACAGTGACTCCACCAGCAAAATAGTGAGTTCAGCTCTGGAGTATAATACAGGATGTAACCCAAGATCAGTACAGGATAAGTAATGTAATGTATGTACACAGTGACTCCACCAGCAGAATAGTGAGTACAGCTCTGGAGTATAATACATGATGTAACTCAGGACCAGTAATGTATGTACACAGTGACTCCACCAGCAAAATAGTGAGTTCAGCTCTGGAGTATAATACAGGCTGTAACCCAGGATCAGTACAGGATAAGTAATGTAATGTATGTACACAGTGACTCCACCAGCAGAATAGTGAGTGCAGCTCTGGAGTATAATACAGGATGTAACTCAGGATCAGTACAGGATAAGTAATGTAATGAATTTACAATGTGACGTAACTTTATATAAAAACTAATGATCCACCACTTTCAAGCATCGATTCCAAGAACAGTACAGGGCGACCGACATATTTTTGTCATTTCAAAATCTTTGTGTGTGAGTCCTAAATCCTTCGGTCTTTTCTTGAAAAAAAAAAAAGATAAAAGATTTAAAAAAACTAAATAGAAAGCGCGATTTCTACGGTTACCGCCATCAGACCAGATAAGGGAACGGCCCTCAGAGCTGACAGCAGAGTTCGTCTCGCAGCGACTCAGATTCCATTTACACAATAGGGATTTAAATGTAATGTAAATATTGAAAGATTCATTAACTCCAATAAAGAACGGCTGAAGTTAAATAAAAGCCACAGCGGGAAGGCGATACGTGGAGCGGGGGAGGGGATGAAATCCGTAATGCGATCAGAATATTACAGAGCTACAAAGGGCGAGCGCCATGGAGCAAAGAACGGTTTATAAGTCAAAGACGACTTTCCTGCGCGGTGCCAGCTCTGCACAATCAGCTCGCTCCTTAGCAAATCCCGCAGTCACAATAAGGATTTAGGAAGAAGACGGAGATGCAGTTGCTTGTGAACGATAAGGTGAAGAAAGTCAGGCCAATCTTCCGGTAATAGCCTGTCTGCCGGCGATGGCGAGGAAACCCAGACTGAAAATGAAATTGTAATCGCTACTCCATAAAAAAAACAAAAATAACAAATAGGATTTCTCTTCTCCGAGTCGCATGAAAGTGTTACAGAAGGACGAGAGACGAGAATACGGGAATTACGCAGACATAGTAAGAACGAAGACGGCGGTCAGGATTAAGGCTACGTTCACACACGTAACAAAAAACGGAGCGGTGTTTAAGGGAATACAGCCGCTGATTTTCAGCCGTTATTTTATGCATCAGGCGTTTTTTTATGCGTTTTTGGGGTGGTTTTCTATTGACCCAATGAAACGGCCGTGTAAAAAACGCTCCGTGGGAACGAAGCGCCATTTTTCCCATTGAAATCAATGAGCAGATGTTTGTAGGTGTTCAGCCTCCGTATTTTTAACGTTTACGGCCCGAAAAACGGCTTAAAATAGGCCGTGTGAACGTACCAGGTTTATAAGGATGAAGGGTCGGGATCAGTAGGGAGGTGAGGGGGCAATATAGGAACTGTAAGGCCCCCAGTGTAAACACCGGGGAGGTTCTGCCCACAGCAGCCAATTACAATCCAGCCTTTACATTCCCACTGCTCCGCCCTTTGTTAACCCCCCAAAAAATCAGCATATCATGAATTTCTGGGATGGAAATCCCAATATTGACACCTAAATATGACCCCATTACAGCAGAAATAGTGTATAGATATATAACAGACTGGACCCCCGCAGGCTCACCCTATATATGAATATTTCCCAACTTTCAAAGAAAATACAGAGGGATAACCTAGGCAAATTTTGAACATTAAGCCAAACCTCTAATCCTGCCCAATACCTGTTCATGCATGCCCAAGAGTAATCATGCCCCCCATTGTGCCACACAGTAATAGTGCCCCCCATTGTGCCAAACAGTAATAGTGCCTCCATACAGTAATAGTGCCCCCCATTTTGCCACACTCCGTAATAGTGCCTCCATACAATAGTGCCCCCCATTGTGCCACACACCGTAATAGTGCCCCCGTTGTGCCATAGTAATAGTGTTCCCATAACAGTAATAGCGCCTTCCATTGTGCCACAGTAATAGTGTTCCCACACAGTAATAGTGCCCCATACAGTAATAGTGCCCCCCATTGTGCCACACCCAGTAATAGTGTCCCCATACTGTAATACTGCCCCCCCATTGTGCCACACAGTAATAGGGCACCATACAGTAATAGAGCCCCCCATTGTGGCACACAGTAATAGTGTTCCCATACAGTAATAGCGCCTCGAATTGTGCCACAGTTCTAGTGTTCCCATACTTTAATTGTGCCCCACACAGTAATAGTGCCCCATACAGTAATAGTGCCCCATACAGTAATAGTGCCCCCCATTGTGCCACACACAGTAAAAGTGCCTTCATACAGTAATAGTGTCCCCATAATGTAATAGTGCCCTCACTGTAATACTGCCTTCTATACAGTAATAGCGTCCTCCATTGTCTAGCACACAGTGATTACGCCCCTCTAGTGCCCACATACAGAAGAGATGCCCTCTAAGTACCCCCTTAAAGTAATCGTGCCCTCACACAGAAATAGTGCCCCTTTGTGAGGCAAACAGTAAAAGTACTCTCACCCAGTTATGATGCCCCTGTAGTGGCCTCTTACAGTAATGCTACCCCCTTAGTATGACCTCACAGTAATGATGCCCCCTTAATGCCACCACACAGTAATAATGCCCCTTCAGTGCCCCCACACTAATGGCTCACCTAGCCTCATTCCCCCGACAAGCGGATCTTTCTCCATTCCTCCTCTGGCCTGTTCAGTATGAGGGTTAGTGCAGATTGGCAAGATGACGTCATCGCACCGACCTATGCCGAGCCACCGATGGCAGGGGACAGGGAGTTAGTGGTGGAGCAGGGAGCGGACGGCTCCCTGCTCCACCATTGTGTCCAACTGTATCTGCGTCGTCAGGAGATACAGTTGCACAGTGGGACATGCAGTAGGCGTCCTGGGAGAGTTGGACATCACCGCAGAATCCGGGCCATCACTCCCACGGACATCACCCACATTATAAGTGTTTTTTGTCTCCCTGTCATCTCCAACCGTTTTTGCAAAGAAAATAAATTGGCCCCGGGACGGCTGCAGATTGTGCTCTGTGCATCTTCATGCAGCAGGTCCTGTGCTTACATTTTCCCTTTAAGGGTCGGTAGCGTCATTACCTGTAGAGGTCAGACGACTAATTCACATGGTACAAGCTTCTCAGACTATGGGATACATCGGGAGAATCAATCTGACACATTTGCTTTTAGTTAAAGGAATTGTACAAAACTAAAAAAACATGACTGCTTCTTTTCGGAAACAGTGCCACACCTGTTCACAGGTTGTTTGCGGTATTGCAGCTCAGCTCCATTCTCTATAATGGAGCAGAGCTGAAATATCTGACAAAACCAGTGGACAGGAAGACAAATATTCCACTGCCGCTCTTCAAATACAGAATGCAAATGGAAATCACTCTTAGGCTATGTTCACACGCTAGACTAAAAACGTCAGAAAATACGGAGCGGTTTTCAAGGGGAAACAGCTCCTGATTTTCAGACGTTTTTTAGGACCGTTTTTGGAGCTGTTATTCTATATAGTCAATGAAAAACGGCTCCAAAAACGTCCCAAGAAGTGTCAGGCACTTCTTTTTCTCGGGCGTCTTCTTACGTGCTGCCGGTTTTGGAAAACGAGGCGTAAAAAAACGCCCCGTCGGAACAGAACGCCGTATTTCCCATTGAAATCAATGGGCAGATGTCTGTAGGCGTTCTGCTTCCGACTTTTCAGCCGTTTTTCTGGACGTTTACGGCCTGAAAAACGGCTAAAAACACTGCGTGTGAACATACCCGTATAATGATGCTCAGTTACAAACCAGGGTATGATAGAAAAAAAGTGCTAATATATGAAGACCGAGCGGCCCTGACCTGGAGTATTGTGTACAGCAGCTGTTGAGCGCACCGCAGGAACGGGGCACTGCGCCACAGGACCATTCACGGGCGCCACACTGCGACTTTGATAAATGTACTGATGAGAACACGAGGAGCTGTCCGTCCGGTAATTCACGAACAAGTCATGCTTTGTCTGTACTACATTATCCTGTAAGGTGACTGAACACAATGCTGCTGCCCGGCTAAAGGCGGAGGTGTTAACAACCCCAATTTTCCAGAGAGACACCCGATTTTCACTGCCCCTCCCCCAACGATCCCAGATGGTCACACTATTTTAAAGAGACCTCCTTGGCTGGTACAAGGAATTTAGAAATGACATAAAATGATATGACCGCAATTAAGCTACACGGTTCCGACCTCATCCATATTAAACCACACCCATTTGTATTAAGCCCCACCCACATTCTGCCATAGTGGATTCTGTAGGTAATTATCCTCTAGACATGAAGACTTAAAGTGAATAAATATGTAAACAGGCCAGTAAAGAATAGCAATAGTGGAATAAACTATATACAATGATGGAGGGGTAATAATACATGGCAAAGGAATGAGCCAATCAGAACGTGCGACTACACCGACCTCCGGTCCAGCACTGCGCGCATCTCTGCATGGACCCAGCGCATTTAAAAACATTCCCTCCTGAAACTGAAAAATCCCCAAGCAAATATTAGGTTAGGTCTACAGGGAAAATCTTGGGTGCCCGCCAGTCGCGGTAAAATCGCAGCCTCACTGTATTTCACAAAGACGTAAAAAGTTGCAAGTGACTTGTGACAATTGCCGAATTTCCCACCATGTCCTCCGTTCTGTATCCTCACCTCTTGGCGAGAGCGATTACAAAAAGCATCGCTAGAGAACCTGTCCTGTATTACACACATGGATATGAATGGACACTGTGTAATACCTCATTTGCCCTGTGGTGGCACTGCAGGGAAATAAAACAAGATTTCCCCACAGATCACAGCTGATCGCTTTGTGATCTACTTATTGTCACGGAAGCCTTCTAACAAGTAGGGATTGTCCAAAGCCTTCAAAAACGGCCAAGTAGAAGCGTTAGCGCCTAGAGGACGACTCTAAGAGTTCCATTTACGGCAGAATGTAGGGCATTGCTGAAGGCGAGAAGCGAATCTCCTGCTCTATAACCATTACGGCGACGCAGGTCTTCCAGTGGGTTTCTTCTAAGCTTTAAAAAATTAATTACCCTTTATCGTCTTCATTCTGCATCACCATGGAGATGAGTTACATTTCCTGAATAGAACTTTGCGCCTGAAAGTTAAAAAAACAAAAAAAACAAAAACTCTAAAACCCGTCAGCGTCTGTTTTAGAACTAATGTGGAAACAAAGGCAGGAATCACGTGTCAGCCGAGAATAACCGGCATGTAATATTGATAATACAAGACAACGCTTCCTGCTGTCACTCGGGACTCGCGCGGTTTGTAAGTTAATTGCGCATTCAAAAAAACTCAGATAAATTAGTAAGAACGGGTTCAGCGGGGGAGGGGAGACGAAGAAAGGAAAAACATTTCAATCATTTATGGGATAAATATGTAAAAAAAGAACAGGACAAGGAAGCCGAGCGCTCCGGTCACCGAACATTTCACGGGGAAACATGAGAAAAACTAAACTTCAAAAACCCAAAAAATTGCAAAAAGTTCAATAAATAAATAAAAAAAAAGTAAATTTCCAGAAAGTCTTTATTATTGTAGACGCAAAACGTGAGGTCGGGGTCACTGTGGACACAGGTGTCGTGCTATGTTCTCACTTCGGATCATTACAGGAGCCACAACGCTCTGTTGGATGCGTCGTATGACGGATACCGCCGGCGCCAGTTGGACCCCTGATTTATAATGGGGTCTGCTGGGTTTCGGCGTGGTGTCGGTCATATTGACGGAATCTCTGACGGAGCCTCCCTTGCAGAGTCTTAGGTCACCTGTCTGACTTTGAAGAGAAGATAAACAACAATCTGTTTCCCGAGGTGATGAGAGGAATTGCTCTGGATGTAACTGGAGCACGATAAGATGTTGCACGAGAACACTGCAAATGAAGAATTATAACTAAAAAGTGGCTAAAAGTGGAGCTACGCTCTACAACCTGCCGCTCTCAAGGTGCTGTAAAGCTACAACTCCCAGCTAAAAGATGTCAGGGCATGCTGGGTGTTGTAGTTTTACAACACCTATAGAGCCGCAGGTTGCAGACACTTTGCAAAAGGTCTAGTATATGGACTCCTGTTTGTATAGGACTGGATTAACACTTTAAAGGGGTTGTCCTAGGGAATAGACTGCAGGAATTTTAATAAAATAAAAAATAAAAAATGAAAAAAAATTATCAAAAAAATAAATAAAAAATAAAATAATAATAAAAATAATTATAAAAAAATAAAAAATAAATAAAAAAATTGCCTGTTTTTTTCCCTGCCTCTCCAGCGCCGGTGGTCCCGTCAGTCTGTTTACTTTTCCGCGATACATCCGTGTGACCGCTCCAGCCAATCACTGGTCTCAGGGGAGATGCCAACACATACGGCACGTTATCACTGCAGGACGAGAAAACAGTGACCGGTGGCGACCATTGGAGATCGGCGCTGGATCGGCGGGGGATATAACAGTTGATTAAATCTTTTTTTTTTTTTTTTTTTTTTTGAACATTTCCTGCAGCCGATTTAATTTCAGTTTCAGACGACCCCTTTAAGTCTCTATATCTACTGACGGAATGGTTTTCTCCTGCAGATATATTTTCCTTCTATCTTTTAATTACACATCAGAGTCGTCGTTCATGGGGCTTGATGGGTATTGGCTTTATGCAGAAATATAATTAAGCAGCATAGCGATGCGGGAAAGAATTAATTAGGAAAATATTGATGAAGGATAATGGAATAGTTAGGTGCTGGGTACCTCGTCTGTATTGTAAATGATCTGCAGTCCAGAGGAGATCATCTCCACCAAGTACAAGAGGAAGAGGGACACCGCATTTATCTGCAAGAAAAAAGAAAGGTTATTGGTAATTAAATGCAATGTATCGTCCGCTTGGCCTGACGCCGTCCCTTTAAGGGCGAGCACAAGGTCCGTCTGATATATTCCCAATTATTTGCAAAACTGAAGGTGAGCACTTAAAGGGGTCCTCCGGACATAAAACATATATAGGATAATGCAATAAAGAACCTTACGTAAATAAAGCCTAATCACGATTTAATGAAAAATTCTGCAACTGTTTAATATACTTCATTTCAATATATCCGCTTGCTGTAAGTGGATGAAAACCTTCTTGTTTATAGTCGGAGGCTGAAAATCTAATGCTACTGTGAACCAAATAGTCAAACATAAGCTGCACACATCTCTCACCTGTCCGGATAGTTTGTTACAATGTATCAGGCTTTTTAGATCACACAGGAAAGTCTAGACTGGATAAAACTGGAGCAAACACTCAGCGTTGAGAGGTCAGTATAAGGTTTTATGATGTAAGCATTTACATTTACTTTCATTCACAGCAAGCAGAGGTCTATTCACACACAGCTAAGGGTTTGTTACAAATGTATCCAGTTTAACAAATTCTCCATGAGATAAATGACCTGGTCACCAGGCTGACACATATTGGCTACTTTAACAGAGAGGCTCTTGTTCCGGCTCTTAGAAGGGGTCCCGAGCAGGCCCCTTATGACATCCATATGCCCTAATAGGGTGTATAGACAGGGGTTGTTTCCATGATACAGCCCCCTTCACTGATCCATTGTAGCAAACTATCAGGACAGGAGAAAAGATTTGAGTAGGTACTGAAGTATGTAGCACAAAGAGGATTGCCTAAACTGGATACAATTGTAGCACACCCTCAGCTGTGACAAATATTAGGGCTGTATGTGTTTTCATTCCCAAGTTTGTTACAATTCACTAACAGCAAGCAGGGATGGTGAAAAGATAAAACACAAGATACATTAGAAAGTTGGAGAACGTTTCCTTATACAATGAAAAAAAGGGGTTGTCCTTGATTTAAAAAAAAAAAAAAAAACATGGATGTTTTCCTTTCTGGAATCAGCGCCACACCGGTCCATGTCTGTGTCTGGTCTTGAAATTAATGAAGCTAAGCTGCAATACCGCACACATCCTGTAGGGGGCCGCCATGTTTCCTAACCTTGGACAGCGCCTTTATATAAAACTTTTAAGGGTCAGAAACAAAAACCACCCACACGTCCTGTGTCCGGCAGAGCTGTTTGGGGTGGGACGCTACTCAGCGTAGACGTCCCGCGGATCGAGCCGCCCGCTGTATAAAACCCTCTCCATTACTTGTATCGTACATTCGGTTTTATGTGATCGCAACATTTCCGGATACAGACGACGCGGCTCCGAGGATTAGATCTCTGGGTAATTATATCACAACATTTCTCCTAAACGGTCTCCCATTTATCTAAGTGACAGAATTATTGGCAAGGAAAGTGCTGGAGCGATTTGAATAATGGCTCTGACAATGGTCCGATACCTGGGGACGCCGCGTCGTGTTCTCACCGCTGAAAATGGAAGCGTTTCCTGCCGGGAGGATAGAAAGTGCGGCTGCAGCTCTGGTCGCATTATCCGGAGCTGCCGTGTTTGCGGTGACCAGGAAAACAAGCCGCGGTCTAATGTTCACAGACCATCTATAGAGAGCGACTGCACCGGAGACGCACGCTCCACGTACCGCCGTCTACCATCGGACGTGTGACCCCAATGATTACATGAAGGTTCCCGTTAGTAATACAATTCTGCAACTTCTCGAATAGAATGCATTTCAAGTTACAATTTTCAAGACAGCTGATTGCTGTCAGTGAATGGAATTACTTTTGTTACGTACAGCAGCTGAAAACCATTTACAGACCAAATACTTTTAAGAGCTACCGTTGTATCGGGTCTCGAGAATTTTTGGTGAGATAAATACATCATCAGCACAGATCTCTCTCCTGTTCTGATAGTTTGTTACAATGTATCAGTGCGGGTGAAAGGTATCAGTCTGGAGATCAAACGGTTTAGCTCACAGAGGATTGTGTTGAATGAAACCAGGTGTAACAAACCCTCAGCTGCTGGAAGTATTACGGTAGGACAGGTTTTCAACTTTAAAACGTGAAAATTAAGGTTTACATTCACAGACAGCAAGCACAGATCTTAAAAACAGCGAGGAATTGAAACACAAAGCATATTAAAAAGCTGCAGAACTGGTTATTATACAATAACTATGACCTATGAATCTTCAATCCTTCAGTGCTAAAAGATACAGGACTTGTGTGAGCGTTTTCCCCGTCATCGCCTCGATCAGTTACCGGAGAAGAGATGTAGGAAGCAGCGACACGGAGAATAATCTTCATATATTAACAATCAGCACCGTAATATTGACAAAATTATCAGAACGCTGGAAAATCTATTGTTCCCTGTTATCATATGTGACTGATATCAGCCGCTCCTCTTATATCACTCCAGTACTAATATATCCTCCAGAGACATTACATCATATGTGACTGATATCAGCCGCTCCTCTTATATCACTCCTGCACTATTATATCCTCCAGAGACATTACATCATATGTGACTGATATCAGCCGCTCCTCTTATAGCACTCTAGCACTATTATATCCTCCAGAGACATTACATCATATGTGACTGATATCAGCCGCTCCTCGTATATCACTCCAGCACTATTATATCCTCCAGAGACATTACATCATATGTGTGACTGATATCAGCCGCTCCTCTTATATCACTCCAGTACTATTATATCCTCCAGAGACATTACATCATATGTGTGACTGATATCAGCCGCTCCTCTTATATCACTCCAGTACTATTATATCCTCCAGAGACATTACATCATGTGACTGATATCAACCGCTCCTCTTAGATCACTCCAGTACTATTATATCATCCAGAGACATTACATCATATGTGACTGATATCAGCCGCTCCTCTTATAACACTCCAGTACTATTATATCCTACAGAGACATTACATCATATGTGTGACTGATATCAGCCGCTCCTCTTATAACACTCCAGCACTATTATATCCTCCAGAGACATTACATCATATGTGACTGATATCAGCCGCTCCTCTTATATCACTCCAGTACTATTATATCCTCCAGAGACATTACATCATATGTGTGACTGATATCAGCCGCTCCTCTTATATCACTCCAGTACTATTATATCCTCCAGAGACATTACATCATATGTGTGACTGATATCAGCCGCTCCTCTTATAACACTCCAGTACTATTATATCCTCCAGACATTACATCATATGTGACTGATATCAGCCGCTCCTCTTATATCACTCCAGTACTATTATATCCTCCAGAGACATTACATCATATGTGACTGATATCAGCTGCTCCTCTTATAACACTCCAGTACTATTATATCCTCCAGAGACATTACATCATATGTGTGACTGATATCAGCCGCTCCTATTATATCACTCCAGCACTATTATATCCTCCAGAGACATTACATCATATGTGTGACTGATATCAGCTGCTCCTCTTATAACACTCCAGCACTATTATATCCTCCAGAGACATTACATCATATGTGTGACTGATATCAGCTGCTCCTCTTATAACACTCCAGTACTATTATATCCTCCAGAGACATTACATCATGTGTGACTGATATCAGCCGCTCCTCATATATCACTCCAGTACTATTATATCCTCCAGAGACATTACATCATATGTGACTGATATCAGCCGCTCCTCTTATATCACTCCAGCACTATTATATCCTCCAGAGACATTACATCATATGTGTGACTGATATCAGATGCTCCTCTTATAACACTCCAGCACTATTATATCCTCCAGAGACATTACATCATATGTGACTGATATCAGCAGCTCCTCTTATAACACTCCAGCACTATTATATCCTCCAGAGACATTATATCATATATGTGTGACTGATATCAGCCGCTCCTCTTATAACACTCCAGTAATATTATATCCTCCAGAGACATTACATCATGTGTGTGACTGATATCAGCTGCTCCTCTTATAACACTCCAGTACTATTATATCCTCCAGAGACATTACATCATATGTGACTGATATCAGCCGCTCCTCTTATAACACTCCAGTACTATTATATCCTCCAGAGACATTACATCATATGTGTGACTGATATCAGCCGCTCCTCTTATATCACTCCAGTAATATTATATCCTCCAGAGACATTACATCATATGTGACTGATATCAGCCGCTCCTCTTATAACCCTCCAGCACTATTATATCCTCCAGAGACATTACATCATATGTGTGACTGATATCAGCCGCTCCTCTTATATCACTCCAGCACTATTATATCCTCCAGAGACATTACATCATATGTGTGACTGATATCAGCCGCTCCTCTTATATCACTCCAGTACTATTATACCCTCCAGAGACATTACATCATATGTGTGACTGATATCAGCCGCTCCTCTTATATCACTCCAGCACTATTATATCCTCCAGAGACATTACATCATATGTGACTGATATCAGCCGCTCCTCTTATATCACTCCAGTACTATTATATCCTCCAGAGACATTACATCATATGTGACTGATATCAGCCGCTCCTCTTATAACACTCCAGTACTATTATATCCTCCAGAGACATTACATCATATGTGTGACTGATATCAGCCGCTCCTCTTATATCACTCCAGTAATATTATATCCTCCAGAGACATTACATCATATGTGACTGATATCAGCCGCTCCTCTTATAACCCTCCAGCACTATTATATCCTCCAGAGACATTACATCATATGTGTGACTGATATCAGCCGCTCCTCTTATATCACTCCAGCACTATTATATCCTCCAGAGACATTACATCATATGTGTGACTGATATCAGCCGCTCCTCTTATATCACTCCAGTACTATTATACCCTCCAGAGACATTACATCATATGTGTGACTGATATCAGCCGCTCCTCTTATATCACTCCAGCACTATTATATCCTCCAGAGACATTACATCATATGTGACTGATATCAGCCGCTCCTCTTATATCACTCCAGTACTATTATATCCTCCAGAGACATTACATCATATGTGACTGATATCAGCCGCTCCTCTTATAACACTCCAGTACTATTATAATAATAATAATAATAATAATCTTTATTTATATAGCGCCAACATATTACGCAGCACTTTACAATTTAGAGGGAACATGAAACAAACAATATCAGACATTACATAGTGACAAAGATCATTTACAATTCAAACCTGGGGAGTGAGGACCCTGCTCGCAAGAGCTTACAATCTATGAGGACATAAGGGAGACACAAAGTGTAATAGTGTTTGTTCTGTACAATGGTCCGGCCATTTTTATACACATGCGGTGGTAACATAAAGCTGCATGAGCCGGTCACCAGCCAGTATCCGTGTATGACGGACATGAAGAGAAGGAGTGTGAGGGAATCTTATTCTGATGACTAATCTAAATGGAGGGCCATGGAAAGGAGTCAGATTAGGGAATGTTATAGGCCTGTCTAAATAGATGTGTTTTCAGGGCACGTTTAAAACTGTGGATATTGGGAATTAATCTGATTGTCTGGGGTAGCATATTCCAGAGGACGGGTGCAGCACGAGAGAAATCCTGGAGACGGTAGTGGGAGGTTCGGATTATGGAGGATTTTAATCTAAGGTCGTTGGCAGAACGTAGAGTCCGAGTAGGGTGGTAGACAGAGATGAGGGAGGAGATGTAAGGAGGTGCAGCACTGTGGAGAGCTTTGTGGGTGAGAGTAATAAGTTTGAATTTTATTCGGAAGGGGATGGGCAACCAGTGCAGTGACTGGCACAGATTAGAGGCGTTGGTGTAGCGGTTGGTCATAAAGATGAGCCTGGCTGCTGCATTGAGGATAGATTGGAGAGGGGAGAGTTTAGTGAGGGGAAGACCGACTAGTAATGAGTTACAGTAGTCAAGACGAGAGTGAATAAGAGCAACAATGAGAGTTTTGGCGGTTTCCTCCGTAAGAAAAGAGCGGATTCTGGAGATGTTTTTGAGGTGAAAATGACAGGAGCGTGAAAGTGATTGTATGTGAGGAGTAAAGGAAAGATCTGAGTCAAAAATAACCCCGAGACAGCGGGCGTGCTGCTTAGGAGTGATGATAGAGACAGCGGGCGTGCTGCTTAGGAGTGATGATAGAGACAGCGGGCGTGCTGCTTAGGAGTTATGATAGAGACAGCGGGCGTGCTGCTTAGGAGTTATGATAGTGCCACACACAGAGATGGAGACATCAGGTTTAGGGAGGTTAGTAGATGGTGGGAACACAAGGAGCTCAGTTTTAGAAAGATTCAGTTTCAGATAGAGAGAGGACATGATGTTAGAGACAGCGGACAGACAATCACTGGTGTTCTGTATTAGAGCAGGGGTGATGTCACGGGAAGAGGTATATAATTGGGTGTCATCAGCGTAGAGATGGTACTGGAAGCCAAATCTGCTGATGGTTTGTCCAATAGGAGCTGTGTAGAGAGAAAAGAGGAGTGGACCTAGGACTGATCCCTGAGGAACCCCGATATCAAGGGGAAGAGGAGAAGAGGTGGAACCAGCAAATGACACACTGAATGAGCGGTCAGAGAGATAGGAGGAAAACCAAGAGAGAGCCGCGTCCTTGAGGCCAATAGAGTGGAGCATGTTAAGTAGGAGTTTGTGGTCTACAGTGTCAAAGGCTGCAGAGAGATCCAGAATAATCAGGAGAGAGGATTTACCGTCCGATTTAGCCGCCAAGAGATCATTTGAGACTTTAGTAAGGGCAGTTTCTGTGGAGTGTAGAGTGCGGAAACCAGATTGTAAGGGGTCAAGAATGGAGTTAGCAGAGAGATAGCGGATAAGGCGAGAGTAGACCAAGCGTTCCAGGAGTTTAGAGATGAAGGGCAGATTAGAGACTGGTCGGTAGTTGGCAGCGCTGGATGGGTCAAGTGTTGGTTTTTTCAATAATGGGTTTATAATGGCATGTTTAAAAGCGGAGGGAAAGATACCAGAGGAAAGAGAGAGGTTAAATATTTTAGTGAGGTGACTAGTGACAGCTGGGGAGAGGGACTGGAGGAGGTGTGAGGGGACAGGATCACTAGGGCAGGTAGTAGGACGAGAAGAAGAGAGGAGCCTCGAGACTTCTTCTTCAGTTATTGGGTCAAATGCTGAGAGTGAAGAAGAGGGAGTGCGGGGGGGAAGGGGATCGATGTTACTAGGGGACTGGGAGATAATATCATGCCGGATGTTGTCAATTTTAACTTTAAAATAATTGGCCAGGTCTTCAGCACTGAGATCTGTGATTGGCGTCTGCACTTTAGGACTAAGGAGGGAGTGAAAAGTATCAAAGAGGCGTTTTGGATTATTAGATAGTGTGGAGATGAGAGAAGTGAAGTAGACTTGTTTGGCGCGGTGAAGGGCAGAGTTGTAAGTTTTGAGCATAAATTTGTAATGGAGGAAATCTGCATCCAAATGCGATTTTCTCCACAGTCGTTCGGCACATCTCAAGCACCGCTGAAGAAAGCGGGATTGAGGCGTGTGCCAGGGTTGTCGTCGTCTTTGTCGGGTGGTTCGGAGTGTAGTGGGGGCTGCTTCATCCAATGCATTTTTGAGAGTGTTATTATAAAGTTTGGCAGCCAGATTGGGACAGGAGAGGGAAGAGATAGGGGACAATGAGGACTGTAGACTGTCTATGAGTTTCACAGTGTTAATGGCATGCAGATTTCTGTATGTCTGATACGTAGGGATGACCTGAGGAGGCAGAGAATATTTGATAGTAAAGCAGAGAAGATTGTGGTCAGAAAGTGGGAGAGGAGAGTTAATAAAGTCAGAAACTGAGCAGAGCCGGAAGAAGACCAGGTCAAGTGAATGCCCGTCTTCATGTGTAGGAGAGTTAGTAAGTTGTGACAGACCGAGGGACGAGGTTAAAGATAGAAACTGGGAGGCAGATGAGGAGATTGGGTTATCAATGGGGATGTTGAAGTCACCCATGATGAGAGTGGGTGTTTCAGAGGATAGAAATTGTGGAAGCCAGGCAGCAAAATGATCCAGGAATTGGCGGGGTGAGCCCGGTGGGCGGTAGACAACTGCCACTCGGAGGGGAAAAGGGTGAAAGAGTCTGAGGGTGTGGACTTCAAAAGAGGGAAATGTGAGTGAGGGGACCGGGGGAATGACCTGGAAAGTGCAGTGTGGGGAAAGAAGTATACCTACTCCTCCACTCCACCCTGCCTGTTCTCAGTTCTGGGGGCATGAGAGAACTGGAGACCACCATAAGATAGAGCAGCAGGGGAAGCAGTGTCAGACAGGTGTAGCCATGTTTCTGTAAGAGCCAGGAGGTTGAGAGAGTTAGAAAGGAATAAGTCATGAATAAAGGTGAGTTTGTTGCACACGGACCGAGAGTTCCAGAGAGCACAGTTAAAAGAGACAGGAGAAGACACACAAGGAATGGCAAGAAGATTTGCAGGGTTTCTATGTGTGGCAGGTAAGTGGTTGAGCTTGATGAGCTTGGCAGAAGAAAAGGGAGGGCCAGGGTTGGGAGAGATGTCCCCTGCAGCTAGTAGCAGGAGAATGGAGAGAGACAGTAGATGGTTCTGTGATTTATGAAAGCGTTTTTTATGTTGGGCAGTGGGATGAGATGGGTTAAGTTGACTGAGGAAAGTGAATAGTGAATGGGAGCTGTACTTGGGCGAGGCAAGGAGAGAGGGACTGATGTGGACTGTTTTTGGGCAAGTCTTAAATGGGCGATAGGATTGAAAACCAAGAGCAGCTATAATGATGAGAGCGGTGGCAAACATGTTTGTTTACAGATAGTTAGAAATCTAATATTGAGAGCGTGGGCTAGTTTGTCTGGTTTGGTAATGCAGCTTACCTGTCACTGACCCTGTGCAACTGCCATGTATAACTGCCAGGACACTTTGACAGTATGTATAACTGCCAGGACACTTTGACAGTATGTATAACTGCCAGGACACTTTGACAGTATGTATAACTGCCAGGACACTTTGACAGTATGTATAACTGCCAGGACACTTTGACAGTATGACACTTAGACAGAGATGACTTCTGCCGTCGTGCCCCCCTGCACGAGTGCCTTCCCCATATGCTACATCTAAATTTATAGGGGAGTAGATGCTCAGATCTAGGCCTAATTAAGCTCGTTCAGCTATTAATCAAATCAACTAGACACATGAGGTGAAAAGCTCTGCAGAGATAAACAAACAAACTAGCAGGTCTGGATGCTCATAAAACTTAACGACGATCAAACACTTTGACAAAACTTTGAGATTACATCATATGTGACTGATATCAGCCGCTCCGATTATATCACTCCAGCACTATTATATCCTCCAGAGACATTACATCATATGTGACTGATATCAGCCGCTCCTCTTATCACTCCAGCACTATTATATCCTCCAGAGACATTACATCATATGTGACTGATATCAGCCGCTCCTCTTATAACACTCCAGTACTATTATATCCTCCAGAGACATTACATCATATGTGTGACTGATATCAGCCGCTCCTCTTATAACACTCCAGGACTATTATATCCTCCAGAGACATTACATCATATGTGACTGATATCAGCCGCTCCTCTTATAACACTCCAGGACTATTATATCCTCCAGAGACATTACATCATATGTGTGACTGATATCAGCCTGTCCTATTATAACACTCCAGCACTATTATATCCTCCAGAGACATTACATCATATGTGACTGATATCAGCCGCTCCTCTTATAACACTCCAGCACTATTATATCCTCCAGAGACATTACATCATATGTGTGACTGATATCAGCTGCTCCTCTTATATCACTCCAGCACTATTATATCCCCCACAGACATTACATCATATGTGTGACTGATATCAGCCGCTCCTCTTATATCACTCCAGTACTATTATATCCTCCAGAGACATTACATCATGTGTGACTGATATCAGCCGCTCCTCTTATATCACTCCAGTACTATTATATCCTCCAGAGACATTACATCATATATGTGACTGATATCAGCCGCTCCTCTTATATCACTCCAGTACTATTATATCCTCCAGAGACATTACATCATGTGTGACTGATATCAGCCGCTCCTCTTATATCACTCCAGTACTATTATATCCTCCAGAGACATTACATCATTTGTGACTGATATCAGCCGCTCCTCTTATATCACTCCAGTACTATTATATCCTCCAGAGACATTACATCATATTTGACTGATATCAGCCGCTCCGATTATATCACTCCAGCACTATTATATCCTCCAGAGACATTACATCATATGTGTGACTGATATCAGCCGCTCCTCTTATATCACTCCAGCACTATTATATCCTCCAGAGACATTACATCATATGTGACTGATATCAGCCGCTCCTCTTATATCACTCCAGCACTATTATATCCTCCAGAGACATTACATCATATGTGTGACTGATATCAGCCGCTCCTCTTATAACACTCCAGCACTATTATATCCTCCAGAGACATTACATCATGTGTGACTGATATCAGCAGCTCCTCTTATAACACTCTAGGACTATTATAAGCTCTGGACTGCTTGGATCTAGACATGGGGTGGACTTCGCCAGATGTGACCTGAGTTGCGGCTGTCGGCACACCCGTTATCCCACTGTACCTGGATGTGGCCGTACTTCTCGTAGGACAGGATCTCGTCCCCTGTGTCCAGGTGGAAGATAGAATGGAGACATTTCTGGGGGCTGGGGTCCTGCTTAAACTGCTCAACCTACAAGACAAGACGCCATATGTTACTATTTAATCAATGGAAGAGCGTAAAGTGGTGTTCCCACTGATGGCCTATAGACATGCCACCACTTTATGATCTGTCGCCCCCCCCCCCAATCCTGAGAATGAGGAGGCGGCAGAGCGGTCTCGTCACCGTTTTTCCCTGCACAGCGGCGCCCCGGTCACCCGCTGTGCAGCCATTCAAGTGAATGGGGTCAGCTGCAGTTCCCTGCACAGACGGTGCCTAAGAGCGCCGCTGTGCAGGGAAAACTTAGATGGGGACACAGCACTAAATCAGCTCTGCTGCCTCTTTATTCTCAGGATGGAGGGGGGGGGGGGGTGTCCCAGAGGTCGGATGGGTCATAAAGTGATGGCATGTCAGCAATAAGATGCAAAACTTAGCAAATGACCCTGAAAAACTCAATGGATAATTAGGTGGATACGACATTCAGGACTTGTCGGCGACCCCTGTGGTAACTGTAATGGGGGCACCCAGCTTTCCTAGGAACGGAGAGCTAAGGATCAGCCTAACAATACGAGTCAGCGCTTCTCCCCGCAGCAGCGAGTTACATTGTTAACAAGGGGCGGAGGGGCACAGGAGCCGTTTGTCTTTTTGTAGCTTTTATGAGCAACAAACTTGAGCTCCACTCAGGGGGCCGCTCGGCGCTGGTTGTGGTGATTAATGGCGCATGCTGCCGAGAACAAAAAAAGTCGACAAAACAAAGGAAAAGACTGAAATACATTATAGAAACGGCTCACGGGCATGGACGCCATCCAGATCCTACAGTGAGGGAAATTCACGCTGCGGTTAGGGGGTTTGCGCTCTAAGCAGAAAGCCACAATCCACCATGTAGGGGGCGGTGGGCACGTCGAGGACTTATTGCCCAGCACGGACTATAAAAATAAAACCGCGCCGTGTGTATTGCTGCATATGATACATCGGTCATTCAGGATTCTGGGAAAGCTGGATGGAAGCCATATTGGCTGTCACTCAGCTTTCTCAGGAACAGGTAAGAAAAGGTGAGGACTGAAGGGTCTCCAGATTCCGCGGGTTGATAATGGGATCCCTACAGCATTCCCTCCTGCGAGCGCCGCCGTTTACCTTATCGGCCTGCCGCATGTAGCAGTACAGGATTCCTCTCATGCATTTGATGGCGGAGTGCTCCAGCTCGTGCGTCCGGCCTTTGTCATCATCAATGCGCCTGGACGGGGGAGATAAAACGGAGACGAAAAAAGAAATAAAAAATTGTGAGTGAATCAAAACAGAAAAGATAGAAGCGGCGGAGCTGGAACAATGGCGCTGTGCGGGTGAACCGTACAGATGAAATAACGGTTCGCTACAGCTGGAGCCGTGTCCTTCAACACAAAACTATATATATATATATATATACACACACACACTGCAGGCAGGATCAGACAAAATCTCTCAGGAACAAAGTACGGACATCAAGGCGGTGTTCTGTGAAACAAATTATCAAAGTAAAGCACAGATTTAACGTGTTTCTCCTCCGATGAACACCATTTTACAGTTTATAGATTTCTACTCCAGAGGTGCATTCCCAATTCTGCTGCTTGCCTCTGTATAAGTCAGCAAACTTGCGGATATATACCTCTCAACAACGTAGCTGAGCTCCTCTAATGCAAGGGGGCAGTGTGCTTTCCCTACAGTATATGACTCAGGCACTGGATTGCTGGGAGGTTTCAGCTCTGAAGTCTGCAGAATAGTGAGTGCAGCTCTGGAGTATAATACAGGATATAACTCCGAATCAGTACAGGATAAGTAATGTAATGTATGTACACAGTGACTCCACCAGCAGAATAGTGAGTGCAGCTCTGGAGTATAATACAGGATATAACTCCGGATCAGTACATGATAAGTAATGTAATGTACACAGTGACTCCACCAGCAGAATAGAGAGTGCAGCTCTGGAGTATAATACAGGATGTAACTCAGGATCAGTACAGGATAAGTAATGTAATGTATGTACACAGTGACTCCACCAGCAGAATAGTGAGTGCAGCTCTGGAGTATAATACAGGATGTAACTCAGGATCAGTACAGGATAAGTAATGTAATGTATGTACAGAGTGACTCCACCAGCAGAATAGTGAGTGAGGCTCTGGAGTATAATACAGGATGCAACTCAGGATCAGTAAAGGGTAAGTAATGTAATGTATGTACACAGCGACTCCACCAGCAGAATAGTGAGTGCAGCTCTGGAGTATAATACAGGATGCAACTCAGGATCAGTACAGGATAAGTAATGTATGTAAACAGTGACTCCGCCAGCAGAATAGTGAGTGCAGCTCTGGAGTATAATACAGGATGTAACTCAGGATCAGTACAGGATAAGTAATGTAATGTATGTACACAGTGACTTCACCAGCAGAATAGTGAGTGCAGCTCTGGAGTATAATACAGGATGTAACTCAGGATCAGTACAGGATAAGTAATGTAATGTATGTACACAGTGACTCCACCAGCAGAATAGTGAGTGCAGCTCTGGAGTATAATACAGGATATAACTCAGGATCAGTACAGGATAAGTAATGTAATGTATGTACACAGTGACTCCACCAGCAGAATAGGGAGTGGAAATTTTCAGAGGGACCCTTGAGTCGTCTTCTTCGGTCAATGGTTTTCTGCCATTACATCTATTCCTGAAAAACCTGAGTGACTATCAATATGGCCGCCTTCACAGCTCCCACAAATTTTACCCAGCTTTCCCAAATTTCAACTCCGCCTAATGATACATCAACATGGGACTTCGGGACATATAATTATATAACATGCCAATCAGATATCCCCTGTAGGAGCCATCCCAGTGGTCACCCAGCTTTCCTAGAAACGGATAAACTTCCAGAACAGCTGCTTTACATTTTTTAACAACTTGCCAGAAGTTGACGACTCCGGGATTTCGACTTACATGAGAATTTAAAATATTTTGTTGGAAAATGCGCAGAACGGTAATAGAAAATGGCGCTTTATATAATCTCATTTTTTGGGTTATTCTGTGGATCGCTTCTCATGAACGCTCTCCTATATATTGCCGCGATAAGGAGACTTCAGCCCTACGGTTTATGGCAGCGGCGTGAAGACTGCGGTCACACTGAGAAATAGGACGAATACGAAAGCGGCCGCTGCGGATCACGTTCGTTTGCGTTTAACAAGATATCAGAGGGAGAAATCTTCTTTGTAGGAAAATATATATATTCAGTATTCAATGCGTTCTCATTAGCCGTTCTGTGGCGGTATATAAAAAAAAAAAAACGACATTCCTGCAGCCGCAAGATTTGTGCAGGGGAAGAGCGATTATCATCTCAATGTATTATACAGTCTGTCAATACGCGGTAAATAATTCATCAGTAGCAGCCGCTGCTCTCTCCTCTATAACACATCATAAGACGGAGAACCTGCATGTGTCTGGGAGCGAACCGCAAACCTCGGTGGGGGATGGGGGAGTCCATGAGCCCCCCGCCCTCCTCCCTCCGATCCTGCAATAAGGAGCCAAAGGAATACAGAATTTCCACCATCTCTATATCCATTTCTACCGCAGGAGTTGCTTAAAATTCTGATTTATACTCATCGCCCCTGCGCCGCGTCCCGGCAGGTGAATCTTCAAAGCGAAGGCAACGCTGAAAATACCCCCCCCCCTCAAAAAACAAGCGCATCCTCCGTAATCCACGTCCATCTGCAAATCAAGCAGTAAACTCTGACAATATACATGGGGTCACCTCAATGATACGGAATCGCATAAAGGGCAATTCCCTAATATTTCTATTGTACAAAAAAAAAACCTTTAGACTGTGATAATAGGACCAGATCCCCCGCAGCCGTTTTATGTCAGCCTGCGGCTGTCACACGATAGGCGGAATATAATCTAGTGCTGGAATCAGTGTGACGGATTTGGATGGGTCGGGATAAGGGATCATTTGAAATCCCAACTTGAGACATTTTAATTCTGATAATATGTATATAACCACCTGATAATCCAGAATACCTGATGTTTCAGCTCCTAGGACGTCCAATTGATGCCGGATTAAAAGGATTTTTTTATGCATGGCAAACACCATACAAATAGAAGGATAGACGGATAACTAGGACATACCTATAAACTTTTGATTTCCTATTGTGCGCTATACACGATGCAACAGAGTCTCTGCTCTTAGAATAGAGATAGAGGCAGAATAGAGAGTGCAGCTCTGGAGTATAATACAGGATGTAACGCAGGATCAGTACAGGATAAGTAATGTATGTACACAGTGACTCCACCAGCAGAATAGTGAGTGCAGCTCTGGAGTATAATACAGGATGTAACTCAGGATCAGTACAGGATAAGTAATGTAATGTATGTACACAGTGACTCCACCAGCAGAATAGTGAGTGCAGCTCTGGAGTATAATACAGGATGTAACTCAGGATCAGTACAGGATAAGTGATGTAATGTACACAGTGACTCCACCAGCAGAATAGTGAGTGCAGCTCTGGAGTATAATACAGGATGTAACTCAGGATCAGTACAGGATAAGTAATGTATGTACACAGTGACCTCACCAGCAGAATAGTGAGTGCAGCTCTGGAGTATAATGCAGGATGTAACTCAGGATCAGTACAGGATAAGTAATGTAATGTATGTACACAGTGACTCCACCAGCAGAATAGTGAGTGCAGCTCTGGAGTATAATACAGCATGTAACTCAGGATCAGTACAGGATAAGTAATGTAATGTATGTACACAGTGACTCCACCAGCAGAATAGCGAGTGCAGCTCTGG
Organism: Rhinoderma darwinii; assembly: GCF_050947455.1. Lineage (NCBI taxonomy): Eukaryota > Metazoa > Chordata > Amphibia > Anura > Rhinodermatidae > Rhinoderma > Rhinoderma darwinii. The sequence goes on from NC_134695.1 coordinate 84,412,375, forward strand.
AGTATAATACAGGATATAACTCAGGATCAGTAATGTATGTACACAGTGAATGCTTAATGGAAATGTCTTTGATTTTAATCTGTGTCACGCTCCATCCCCTCAAGTTCTGAACAGTTTTGGCCGGAGTGTTCTTTCAAGCTTCTTCTTCATGAAGACTCGGATCCACCATGGGAGTAGTAGTATTACACAGGCTGAGAGATCAGATACTTTCTGACTGTACATATATGCCACCTGTACAAACCAATGTGGGCACTGAAGAGATTTCTATACGAGCAGTAAACTCCGGCAGCGCAATATTCCAGTTATTATCCCCATCTATAATGTCATTTATAATTCGTATAATTTCTGCTTTCGCAGGCCGGGACCCCATAGGAGACGACGAGTTCAGCGCTCGATCCTCTTTGTGTTGTTGTTTTAGGTTTTTTACAAAGCCGTCATTTCAAGCGCGCACAAAGGAAGAATCTGCCGTAATGTGGCAGCAGACACACATTCGCGGTTAAAGGCAGTAATAGCCGGGCAGCCGCAGGTCCCTTGTCACGGGTTACAGTGAAAGCGCTCGACAGAAGTGAGATATTTCATCACATAAAAGGTATAAAAAAACGGTAAAGTAAAATCCGGCATCCAGAAGTCCTGATGATCCGGCATCCAGAAGTCCTGATGATCCGGCATCCAGAAGTCCTGATGATCCGGCATCCAGAAGTCCTGATGATCCGGCATCCAGAAGTCCTGATGATCCGGCATCCAGAAGTCCTGATGATCCGGCATCCAGAAGTCCTGATGATCCGGCACCCAGAAGTCCTGATGATCCGGCACCCAGACGTCCTGATGATCCGGCACCCAGACGTCCTGATGATCCGGCACCCAGACGTCCTGATGATCCGGCACCCAGACGTCCTGATGATCCGGCACCCAGACGTCCTGATGATCCGGCACCCAGACGTCCTGATGATCCGGCACCCAGACGTCCTGATGATCCGGCACCCAGACGTCCTGATGATCCGGCACCCAGACGTCCTGATGATCCGGCATCCAGACGTCCTGATGATCCGGCATCCAGACGTCCTGATGATCCGGCATCCCGACGTCCTGATGATCCGGCATCCCGACGTCCTGATGATCCGGCATCCCGACGTCCTGATGATCCGGCATCCCGACGTCCTGATGATCCGGCATCCCGACGTCCTGATGATCCGGCATCCCGACGTCCTGATGATCCGGCATCCCGACGTCCTGATGATCCGGCATCCCGACGTCCTGATGATCCGGCATCCAGAAATCCTGATGATCCGGCATCCAGACGTCCTGATGATCCGGCATCCAGAAATCCTGATGATCCGGCACCCAGACGTCCTGATGATCCGGCACCCAGACGTCCTGATGATCCGGCACCCAGACGTCCTGATGATCCGGCACCCAGACGTCCTGATGATCCGGCACCCAGACGTCCTGATGATCCGGCATCCAGACGTCCTGATGATCCGGCATCCAGACGTCCTAATGATCCGGCATCCAGACGTCCTGATGATCCGGCATCCAGACGTCCTGATGATCCGGCATCCCGACGTCCTGATGATCCGGCATCCCGACGTCCTGATGATCCGGCATCCCGACGTCCTGATGATCCGGCATCCCGACGTCCTGATGATCCGGCATCCCGACGTCCTGATGATCCGGCATCCCGACGTCCTGATGATCCGGCATCCCGACGTCCTGATGATCCGGCATCCCGACGTCCTGATGATCCGGCATCCCGACGTCCTGATGATCCGGCATCCCGACGTCCTGATGATCCGGCATCCAGAAATCCTGATGATCCGGCATCCAGACGTCCTGATGATCCGGCATCCAGAAATCCTGATGATCCGGCATCCAGACGTCCTGATGATCCGGCATCCAGAAATCCTGATTATCAGGATTTCTGGATGCCGGATTATCAGGCAAGGAGCCGCAATATAATTATAGGAGTTCTAGATTACAGTGAAATTCTTTTATTCTGGCATCTGATAATCCAATAATCTTGATAATCCAGCACAGAATGTTAATCTTGAATTTCCTCAAGGAAATGAAATGAATTATGAAAAATATTTTGGTTGGGCTCACCCAGAAAGGTTCCCTAGCTGTACATGTAAATCCTATATACTTGGCTATGACCGTCCTATAATCCAGAATATGTGATAATCCAACTCCTATCAGGCCCCGTGAATGAAGGGAATTTTACTCTACTGTTGACGTTGGGAGATGCGACAATGCTATGGACGAAACCGGACTGTGTCGCAGAATTGCCGCGAGCGCCTATAGCAATTTTGTAATGTAGATGCAAAAGAAATATTTCTAGAGCTGCTCCTGTTGGGAAAAAAAATTCCACTGTATAACATATAAAATAAGAAATTGCAACTTTTTCCATATCAATGTGGGGTAAAACGGCACAAAAACTCCAGGATAGGGGGCGCTGTGGGAAAAAAATAAAAAAACAACCAAAGCACAATATGTCCCTGAAACAGATGGTGTAAATCTGCCTGCTCGTAACATGGCAGCGACACGCCAACTCTACTACCAGCAGCAATGCTAAGATATCATCTATCCGGCTCTTCCATTTGCGGCTGTCATGCTCCGGCATGATGGGAGTTGTAGTTTCCCAACAGTTGGAGAGCAATAGGTTGGAAACCACTGCTTTAGAGCAGTATTTCTCAGGAGTACCTAAGCCAAGTACTCTCTGCCCAGACAAAATACATCCACGTACCCCCATGGCTAGGAGTATACACTGTTAAGCCTATTAAAAGCACAGAATGAGCACCGTGCTAGTGCCCCCTAGAGGCATGGCGTGTGCCCTCTTGGTTGTATGTACCACTGGTTGAGAACCTAAGCTCTGGAGGATCGTGTGGTACCACGGATTAAAGAATTCTGACCTTTACAGGAGAAACGGGCCCTTCTGCCTATAGCTTTGTTCATCCAAATCTTCCTGGTTCATGAATAGAATGCAAGTTTGAGAAACAAGAGGCAGAGCAGGAGCGAGGAGGGCGCTGTAACGGTGTAGCACAAGTATTCAGCTCCTAGAGGAGACCGTGT